>NC_081190.1:9018134-9078134 GCF_902713425.1 Acipenser ruthenus | reverse complement strand
AATCTGTCAGCAGGATTTTCAGGTCGTTTGACAAAAAGGATACAAGTGTTGTAGTGAGCACTGAAGGTGACTGGTGGTTTCATCAATCACACTGGCTTTCTTTAAGTTGATACATAATAGACCCCCTCAATCAACTTCCTTGTTCATTGTCACTTGTTCAGGAACAAAGAAGGTGAACAGGCTTGACTGGGAGTCAAGGTTATGAAATGACTTCTCTGTTATTTACACATGGAAGAAGGGGTAAGTCAGTGTTAGAGAGGGGTCCTCGAGGGGTGTCCAGTTTGTCAATTGGTGATGATAAGCAGTTTGAAGTCATATTTAGACCTTGAGCAGTGAGGTTGCCTGTCAAAGTGTTAAATCTAGACAAGAAGTATTAGAGATTACAGCGTCGTTTATTGACACAGACTAGTCTAACACATCCAAAAATGCTCAAATAAATGTTCACTTTGTCATCTGTGAGGTCTTGCCACTTGACCGCTTAGTGGCTGTGTTTAACCCGGAGTGCATCAGAGCAGTACATGAACACAGGTGGGTAGAGTTTTTACTGTAAGTTAACTAAAAAATTAAAGAATTAATTTCCGTAGCAATATTACAAAATTGATATGGTCGTACAGGAAAAAGCATACAGAATATTGCTTTCAGACTCTCTCCTTATCACGCTTTCTGGATTTGTAACAATAGACTTTGCTCCCCAAACAGTAATCTCAAGGAGCTTTGAACTCCCAGTCTAGCTCTTACATCTCTAGGTAAGCTGCCTTTAGATCTCTTCCAGTATGCAACGTACCATACCTACGTAAAGTTTCAACTGATTGTTCAACATTTCTTGCAGTTTGGTTTTGAGCACTCCCAATACCCGTGAGAAGTTATAGCTTTAATTGCTGAAGGAGCACCTCCTGGTGGATGGACATAATTATTGCTTGGAGGATTAGAGCCAAAGGCTTGGGTTTTCCACTTTTCCCTTGTGAAGTTGTGTTGAAGATGTTCTAGTTTATTGCACATACAGTACACCATGGAAATTAATGTAAACAGTAAATGGAAAATCTGAAATGGGCGTAATTATTGAAAGTGTGATTTATTGCTTTTTTTTACCTTATGAAATATGATCATTATATTACAGTGGAAAATATAGCCTGCATAGGACCTCACTGAAAGTTAAACTTATCCCAGTTAAACATTGTGGAATGAAAATATGAAGGAAATGCACTTTGTGTTCTTTCAGCACTTGTATTCGTGTATACAGTGGTCTCCGGCTAAGAGAACACCCCTCAGGTAGCAAGCCAAGTGTTCTCTTGGACAAAGTGTTCTTTAAGACGGAGTTTACAACCACCGGACACCAATATGAATCAATAAATAAAAACATTTGTATTACTTGTCATGATGCACGTGCATCAACATATAAAATGAACAGAATAAGTAAGGGAAAAGCAATAGGCAGGTGTATGTTAATAAACTATAATAATAAAGTAACTGTAAAACTAAATTAACACAGCACCCCTACAGCAGCTCTAGATTAATTAGGAATACATGTACAGGAGCAATATTCAATACACAATTATTTAACAGAATAGTGAAGCAACTCACCAGAATGGAAAACACCAAATTGCTTGGTTACTTATGTCTGATTCAGGTTTTTTTCAAGAGTTCGAACAATTTCCAACTTTTAGAAAGAGAAACAGCGGCGCGATTTGGCGTTTGTTTACATGCCATTTTGTAGCAATGAGGTGCACTCGTGGAAATCGGAAAATACAAAACAAGTCAATATTACATGATGCCGGATCTGGAACGATTGAATAAACCAATCTGTGTGCCTCAAGACACTCGAGAGGACAAGGCACATTTGAAAATAAACCATATGAATTTAAGTTTGATCATGAAGAGTTATCAGGTTACAAAGCTGTATTAGTTGTGAACGAATCGCCAGTGGTGCCAAAAAGGTGTTCTTTTAAGTAGATATTTGGTCTGATACAAGCCATAATGTTAAGAATTCTCACAGTCTGCAAAGGGTTAAGCGAAGTTCTTGTTCCTTTAGGCAGAGCATTTACAATGGGAAAAATCTGTTTCACCACAAGGGTGTTCTCTTAGCCGAAGTTCTTCTCTTAGGAGGCGTTCCTATACGTGGAGACTGCTGTACCATAGTAGTTATTAACTATTTGAAATGACTTTGTTTCAGAAAGGAGCTGTTGATTACTGTGGATTTGTTCACTCCTTTTCCTTGACTAGTCCACAGTTTTTTTGACAAATCCACCGTTTTCACTTGAATTGGGGAAAATAAATCAAATAAAAGATCAATAGAAGTCTGTATAAACAGCACTGGTATAAATTATTATTACGTCTTTAGATGATGCGTTACCTTTTAGGTGGGCTTGTCTGATACAGAATTTCTTCTCCAATGGGAGGGACAGTGTGCTTCATCAGGCTCAAAACGTATTTGCATGTTCGTTATCGGTTCATTAGTTCATTGATTTGCCTTTTTACTGAATTTCCTGGTGTGCATAGAGAGAGAGGTCTAGAAGGGTTGATAACAAAATGTCTCGTGTGTGTGTGTGTGTGTGTGTGTGTATATATATGTGTATATATATATATATATATATATATATATATATAAATAATATGTGTGTGTATATGAGAGAGAGAGAGATATCTAGATCTAGAGAGAACTGATGGATTCAGTGAAAGCATCTGCCAGTGCAAGGAGAGCTGCTGCTTCTATCAGGCTGTTCTCTGGCTTGGTCTGTTAAGTGCTGGAGTTTACCATCACTTGATAACCCTCCTTTATCCATGAAGACCACCATTCCCTAGATAGAGAGGCTCATTCAGCCTTTGTGTAATTAATAGAGAGTCACTTTTTGCTGCCAGGTGTGCAAAGCGTGTGTTTTTTGCTGTGAGGTTTAGTCATGTTTATTAGAGACAGGGCTCTGAGCTGCCTGGATTCATTGCACGCAACTCTGTAAACAATCCATTCAATCCAAATGATTTTCTGCCACTGGCTTTTAGGCTGACTCAAAGGCAGGGCTTATAAGATGAAAGGCCAACTTATTAACCTCTTCAGTGCCGAGGGCACTCGATTCCTGTCACCGCAGCACAGCAGAGGTTAAAGCAGGGCCTTGATACACAGGTATGCAGCATTGCTTTGGATAATCTGGCTTTTTATTGGCTGTTTTTCTTTCCATGCTGTGTAAAACATGATGGGATGAATTCAGGCAGGGATCATATAAAGTTAGGGATTGGCAATGCAGAACAAACAACATCATTTTTCTACAAGCAGTGTTGCACAGGTAGCACTATGGATTTCATATGTAATTTACATTTTATATATTTTCTAACCCTCATAGCAGTTTTATTTATTGTTATGGTACTATACATCCATCTTCCCCACTTAACTACCATGCTAATGCGTTTAGATTTTAAAATCTCAGAATATAACTTTTTTTTAAGCAGCACTGACAGCGTCTTATTTAATCTACATCTAGAAATGTTACATATGTAAGATACAAACTAACTATAGTAGTAGCAGCTTTGTAATGTAGTCTTGTATGTTAGTTTGTCACGGCTCTAGTTCCTGAGCAATGTTCTAAAATACATGGCTGTTTGTACTTTTACTGGACTGGCTAATTAACCCATGCCTTAGAGAAATCCATAAAGACCTCTGTTTTTTCTTTTTCTTAACTTTACAGCAAAGGCCCAACACCCATGACAAGCTGTCTCATAAAAATAATGCTCAGGTACTAGTTTGCATCCTATAAATCTCAGCAGGGTTTATAACATGGTCCATTATCAGCTAACTGCACAGAATATTTGTCATTTTACACTCTTGAGTTATTTTTTAGTGAAGTGTTTAAAAAATGACGCTTTTCTTCTTTCTCCAATTCCACGCTGTCTGTCTGTTATTCGGGAGATAACAGCTCTTATAAATGTTTCGGTAAGTGTTAAGTAGACAGTTATGTGCACTCTCATTCCACGCTTATTTGCTTACCATAATAAACTGTGATAAAATATGTGTCTCTGAAACTGCGTGCATCAGGAGTCGCAGTGATTTCCACTGGAAATGATGTTGCGTCTGCGGGAACTGTCCAGATATTTACACAGAAATGTAATTAATATGCCAAGCAGGTGCTTGTGTCATCTGTTAAAAAAAGAAACTAACAAACAAAAGAAGACCTTTTATTTCATGAAAACATACATTTTTACATTCAGTGACTTGATATTTGTGTGAGTGAGCTTGCAGCATAGAGCACTTGTATAATACATTGTCTTGTTTGCATGTTTGTTTCTATGAAAAAATGTAAAGGGTTGTAACTTGTGAACAACTTGTTGGATGGATTTGACAAAGTGTATACGCCTTCACAGACAATCTGAACAGGTAGGTTCTCCGTTTCTAAAAGTACTGAAAAGCAAAACACAATGCATGAAGACTTCCAGTTTTAAATTACTGAGTGTATTTTAGTACTTATAATATTGGCTGTACATTTGAGTGATTTAAGTGTTTATAGGTACGAATAGAATTAAATACTGCAATATTTTATGGATGATTTGTATGTACTGTAGACCTATCTTGAATATTTTAGTGTGCAAAATTCAAGTCATTTTAAAAGATGTTTTGAATAGGAAGATACGTCTGTATGGAAACACAATAGATTCCAGATGTATAGCATGATATTCGTTGGTGAGGAGTGAATGGGATTGAGAGCTCTTTTCAGTATCTGGATTGAAGTACCAGCAGCTGGCATATTCCTCACCTCTTTTGCCTCTGTGCCATATTCCCTTTGTGTGACTAGGGTGATTTTGTATATGTTGTTTGGCTGCTTTTCCTTTTTAAAGACACTTGGATGAAAATGTGCAACATTGTGCCAGAGCCATGCTGCAGATTTGCTGAGAGGAGTGCAGATTATCTGGGGGATCTGAGCCTGAGGAACCAAACCTCTCCTTGATGTTAAATAGGATTTCAAAAGCTGGCCATGGGGTCTTGCTGATATTTAGCATAAAAGACCATTTACAGAACATCTGTGGTTCAACTGGGATCCATTTTGCATGAAATGGTGGTTAAACATTAATTTATATGTAATGTTTTTTTTTTTTTTTTTATGAGATTTTGCTGTGCTACCCACTGGATGTATATTAAACTGTAGCTGTCGTCTTAAAGGGAACGTTAAACTGAAGCGCTTTTATGCAGTCTATTAAAGGGTCAACTCCATTTTACCATTGGGTCAAAGAAGGGTGTGTGTGTGTGTGTTTAAATATATGTTTAGGTTTTTGATGGCATGGCAACCATTTTTGGTTGTTTTAAATGGAATCTAATGTAACCTTGTGAACAGGGGTGACATCAGGCCAGGAAAATGAAACCAAAACACACAGCAACTGCTGGCGAAACTGCGGCATTCAGTGTTTTATTAACACAAAGAAAATAAAAGGTTGAACAAAACAGAACATGGCACTTTGGGCCAAAATAAATAGACAAACAAAATGAACAGACACTAACAAACAGGGGACGAACACTAAACAAACACGTACTGTGCTGGTCCTCCAGCACGACGTAGCAATTGCTATTATTATTATTATTATTATTATTATTATTATTATTATTATATATATATATATTTTTTTTATTATTATTATTGTTATCGCCTCACTCTCTCCCGTTCTTTCGCCCTGAACACACAACCCCCGAGTGAGTGAAACGTGCATCTACACATGGGATTCAATTACTAATTAATTATTCACTTGAATCCCAGCATGTGAACTAATTTGTGCGTTCCCTGTGCTCACATACTAATACACATTTTATCTGCACGTGAAGTGATTGTGCAATCCCCTTGCCTAAATACATATTACAAATATACATTTTAAATCACTCATGCTCCACATAGCCCGATTTATATCCTGTGCACCAATACCTATACACCAACATAAACACACCACACTCAACATATAACACAGAATATGCACATGGGCGGGGCACACTGCCACAAACCTACTACAGTAACATAGAACACAGAATACGCACAGGGGCAGGGCACACTGCCACAAACCTACTACAGTAACATATAACACAGAATACACACAGGGACGGGGCACACTGCCAGTAACTCCCTCTCAAGTTCAATACCTTGGACACTTTTTGGAATCTGAAGATCTCCCTCTGTTAAGACCAACCCTATGACAATTGTACTCCAAAATAGAGGAATACCACTGTATTATGTGCTCAAGTCTTCCATTCTTGTTGTATGTGAAATAGACAGAATGCTGATTGTTTTGTCAGTGCCCTATCCAATGAAAAACATGTGAACTTTCTTCCCTTCCAGGTCACCAGCCCAGTATACGTGCCCGCAAAATCTCATGAGCTTCTCCATCGAATGAGTGGCAAAGGGCTAGCAGCCCAGTATCACTTCCCGCGACAGCCCTGCATTTACAGCTCCGACATGGTATCTGTGCAGGTCACACTAACCAACAGCGGAGACCAGAAATTGGAAGACATTCACATCGGGGAGAAGAAACTTCCCTCTGGCCTCCAGATTCACGACTTCAACAGTATAGGTAGGGAATGCAAGTATGCTTGGATTTCAGACGTGAACAATTTTCTTTTTACACAGTTCATGACTGTTGAAGCAAATCTGCGTCTCCTCATGTTTGGGTGTTATATTCATTTCAAACCAGGATTGTTCCAAACAGCACACAATGTGTGGAAGTTCATCTCACTGTAAACTTTTTATTGCCCTTTTACTTTTGGACTGCAAACCCTAAACTGATAGAGAGAGCAATGCTTGATTTCTTGAACCAAAACAAAATACTGCAACTAATTATTATTATTATTACTTGTTTTTTTTTTGTTTGTTTTATTATAATGAAACCTTTGCCCGCAGAATCTCTGGAGCCAGGGGCATCCATCACAGTGTCAATGGGCATCGACTTCAATGATTCCACCCAGGCTGCCAACTTCCAACTTTGGTAAGCCTCTGATACTGTTTACTGAATTCCAGACACTAGCTAGTTTTGTTTTGGAAAGAAAGCAGTGATATTGGTCTGATCCTTGGAAAACAGTCTCCATTCTGTGCTTGGCAGTGTTCAGAGTTGTTGTCCTTTGTATTATTTTCTTCAGAAGATACCACATGACAATGTCCTTTTCCTTATCCTTCCAAGAAACTGGAAATGTAATTTGAAGTTCATTGGCAGTAATGCAGCAGATGATGAATATACGAATTGCTGCATAACTCATTGATTTTATGCAGATTATCACCTTTATGTTTTGGGAGGTCTGCTGCATTAGTGCTGAATATAAAAAAAACGATTACATTCTCCCACATTTCCTAGTAATTGTTTATTATTTTACTACCAGACAAACAACACAGATCAATATTATAGAATGCCAGGCTATGAATAACGTCACCATAATAGATTTGCCTGAGACATTAAAGGTAAATTATTTTTAATGATCTGGACAATGTGAGCCCAATGACACAGCTCACCAAATGAGCATTAGTGATAGATTAGGACCATATTCTATTTTTCTTTTGTGAAATGGAGGAGGGACTTTTGTTTCTTTTTAATGTATTTAATCCATCAGTTTGCAGATTGGTAGCAGTGTACTACTACTAATAATGATAACTATTATTATTATTATTATTATTATTATTATTATTATTATTATTATTATTTATTTCTTAGCAGACGCCCTTATCCAGGGCGACTTACAATTGTTACAAGATATCCCATTATTTTTACATACAATTACATAATTTTTTTGCACAATTTTTTTACATACAATTACCCACTTATACGGTTGGGTTTTTACTGGAGCAATCTAGGTAAAGTACCTTGCTCAAGGGTACAGCAGCAGTGTGTCCCCCACCTGGGATTTTACCCACGACTTTCCAGTCCAGAGTCCTAACCACTACTCCACACTGCTGCCCCTAATAATAATACATAAAAAAACACAGTGATACCTGTTATAACATAAATAATTTCACAAATTTTATTTTGGGTGCAAAAAGATACTATTCATTTAAGTAATGCATTTCTTTTTTCTTTTTTTTTTTAACTGAGCACTTCCAGTAAATGACAAGCCAAATCAATTCACATTTTATTGCAGTTAATGTCAGCCTACGAACACTGACATCCTAGCAAGGAAACAGAGCAATGTCTGCATTAACAGTTACACAGCCTCCAAGATGCATTCAGATAGTCAAGATTAATAAAAAAAAAAGAACCAGAGCAGGAGGTGCCTCCACTTCAATTATTAATCATTACATTTAATGTGTTAACCCATCTCACAAGAGCTTTAGTTACACTGTTTTAACTGATGTGTTAACGCATGTCACAAGAGCTTTAGTTACACTGTTTTAACTGATGTGTTAACCCATCTCACAAGAATTTTAGTTACACTGTTTTAACTGATGTGTTAACCCATCTCACAAGAGCATTAGTTACACTGTTTTAACGGATGTGTTAACCCATCTCACAAGAGCTTTAGTTACACTGCTTTAACTGATGTGTTAACCCATCTCACAAGAGCTTTAGTTACACTGCTTTAACTGATGTGTTAACCCGTCTCACAAGAGCTTTAGTTACACTGCTTTACTATATATAGTAACAGAATTGCACCACTGAAGGTTCGTTGCCCCTTTAAAAATAGACCCAGGAAACAGGAAATTGAGGTTTTTAAGTGTTTACGCACTATTTTTAATAAACAAACACAAAAACCAAATAAACAAAACAAACACCTAGCTCTTTTTTGATCAAGAACTGAAACACAGGACAGGAACCTAACTATAAACAGGACAGCTAAGCTGTTTACCTGTAACATAAACCAATACAAAATAAACACAGTTTTAACACAAAACACTGACAGGTTTCACACTACCTTTTCTTTGTACGCCTGCACGCACTCGCATATATATATATATATATATATATATATATTTGTTGCCCGAAGATAGAACACAGAAACGGATCATCTTTTTCTTTCTTGTTCTTCCTAGACATGCACTTTGTCTTGCATCAAATACAATTGATCCTGTAGCAGTGTAATCACAATTACTCACCTTCTTAATTGCCTGCCCGAAATCAGAAAATGGAAACCGATCGGCAGCGTGGAGATCAATAGTGTTATAGAAAGCCAGTGGGGGCAGGGGAGAGAGGAGTAATGGTTGGATCAATCAGCCTCAAATGCCAATCATTGAGTGTGTTTTGCATGACAATCATTGTCTGTGTGCAGTCCCAGAGCCCCAGAGAGCGATCCATAGCTCTCCCGGTAAACTACCAACACCTTATCAACTCTTCAGGAATTCTGTCGTAGCGGGGAGTTAAGAAACAGAACGTCTTCACGCTCTGCCTGCCATCAGTGTGTCTTTAAAGCTGTACTGGGAAAAGGCTAACTTGGTGACACATTTATCCTCTATACAAAATGCAATTTTTGCGAAACTGTTAATGTTACACAATGTAAGAAAGACTTAACCTGAAGCTTTGTTTAGGACCATTTTGTCTGTTTTTTGTATTCATTTATTTGAAAAAAAACTTCTGAATCAAAATCCGGTTTGAGTCGGTTATAGTGAACCTAGTCAGATCCAGCTGAGCATGTTGCCTATACATGTCAAGTGGATCAAAATACTGTGTACTATTTATATGCATATCAAAATTAAAAGGAATCATTTTGATGATTTGAGATGTGTGCTGTTTTTAAGATTTCGGTGCAGACTGGTATGTTGATTTCAGTATTTAACCACCTTACTAGTGACACTGTCTGTCCTGGGTACTGGGTATTGCAGTTTTTTTTATGATGCTTTGTTGCAATAGCGCTACATGATAGTTGCAAAAGTGGGAGCTTTTTTTGTATTAAACTAGTGAAAGAAGTTGTTCACTTTTACTATCTGAAAGTAGAATCCCTTGCATGCAGATGATCACCCTGGGTCCTGTGACCAGTGTGACCCATTATCCATTATTCCCATTATTCCAGTCTGGAATTTCATTCTAGTGTCAGGAGTTTCTAATCAAGGTCGTGCCACAATCTGCCAGCATACCAGCTGGTTAATGACTCGTCTTGGTTGGCCAGATGTAAAATTGGCATCCCTGATAGTTTTGCATGGTTGGCAGGCTTATGACACAGGTTAATTTTTAAAGGGGGGAGGGGAAAATAATTAATTTTATTTCCAGTTTATTTAAGTACAAGAAAGCTTGCCAAGAAGCAACATCTATTTTCCAGGTGCTTCTACAGCAGTAGTAGCAATGGCACTCTGGTTATACATTGTGGCTAGATCAGTCCGTCGTGTGCGGTGTCTGTTTAAACAGAGGAAACATGCAGGCATCTGTGTTTTTAGAAAAAGACCACCCTTGGGACCTGAACAATTACACCTTTTTTCCATTTGAGGAACCACAGGAGGTGCCTTATCTTCCCACATTAAATCCTTGCAAGTCTGTTTCTATCACGGTTACATGGATTACTAAAAGCAAAGGATCAAGATTATCTCTTTAGAATGTAAGCTTCCATGCAGCTGACGATCCATTAAGCTGATGGAACACAAAGCCACTTTTTCAGGAATAGTGGCTTGAAACCTGGTTCCAAGAGACCGAGAGACCCAGTTTGAGGCAACTTTTCTGTATCAAGCCCCAAGTGGCCTGGAACCTAGTCTTCTGAAACCAAGTTCCAAGCCACAAAGTGGCTTTGTGTTCAGTCAGCTTTCATTTCAAGTAACAATTTGACGTTGCAGTGAAAGGATCATGAAGAGATGATGGCTACGGTATCTTTAAACTTTGTGGTTCTGTTGCTAGGGGGTGAGAATGAAGGATAAATCTGAGAGATGCACAATTTATTTTAATGAATTAAATAAATAAAAACATAATTCCCCAAAATGAGGGAAATATATATATGACCGATTCATTTTGTATGTCATGGTGTTGTTGCTGTCAGCCAGTGTGTTCATATGGGTTTCAGCATGTAAAAATACCTCCTAATCTCTTTCAGCACGAAAAGTGACCAGTTCAACGTCAGTATTCAACCAGCTGTGGGAGAACTGCTTCTACCAGTCACCATGTCTGAGCAGGACTTCAGGACACAGCAAGGTGAGCACGCATACGGAACTGGAACGTTCCCCATAGATGGCTGTGGTACAAGTACCACTTATCATTACAAGTGGTTCAACCCACCTGATTTCAGATCATTCAGGTTACATTGGATCCACCCATAGAAACAGACATAGAAACATATAAAATATTGAACAGAGGCGACCCGGTGTCATGATGTCGGCTACGTGATTTCACACTGCTTTTTGAAGAAGCCAGGTCAACCTGGGTAACAGAAGCAAGTACAGGGCTCATGGTGTGTTTCAATCAACAAAAATATGGCTAAACAGAATAAACAGAAATGTTCCTTGCGGAAATGAAACCTTCTCACAGGCGTGGCTGTTTGTTATTTCATCCGCTTACAAACACCCATCATGCATTTTGTCTCGCTCGATCTAGGGTCAAAGCGTGTCGACCCACATCCTGAGGTGGGATTGTAACCCAGGCAGTCAGAAGCCCTGTCGAGACCTGGGTAGGAGCGCTAGTGTGAGAGGGGCTAGAGATACCTAAAAGGAAATCATTTACATTAGTTACCCATTGCCTTTGCCTGTTTTTTGCAATTGGACTATGATGGCGAGAGTAAAGGAGTAATAGAAAGGCTTGAGAGTGTGTAATAACGCTGTATAATCAGGGCAATTCTGATGGATCATGGAGATTTAGAAAGAAAAACAAGGGTGAAGCTCGAGGTTTTTTTTTTTTAATTGTTTATATACTGAGCATCAAAAGAAACGTATGACTTATATTTGAGCATCACAAGAAACATATCGCTTATATTTGAGCATCAAAAGAAACATACCACTTACATTTGGATAGAATTAACTAGATGTGAACAAAAAATGACAAACTCTGTTTTAGAGCAGGTGCAGTGGCTTTTTACTATGATGATTTAACAATTTACGTCCCGAAGATGCAGCAAAATGATCTGTCGATCTTGGGCAGGTGTTGTGACTCTTGGTCTCAAGACTTTTATAAACCACAATAAAAGTTAAATAAAATAAAAATAAAATAAGTACGGTAAGACATTTGTTTGTTTACGTGCAAGTTTTGCACAAATGAAGGCTGACTTAAACTAAAGCATCAGTTTTGTAAACAGTAGAATAGTTTTTTTTTTTTTTACTTTTCGTTTAAAGAAAGTGTTTTCCTGCACTTATTCAGCATTTTTTTTAACTGCTTAAAAAAGAATGCTGTTGAGCTTAAATTGCTTTGTGAAGTAAATAGGTGGCATCATTCAATGAGGGATGGTATTCAGCAGGCTTAGTCGTGCCACAAACAAATAAAGTTCAAATGACAGTACAGCAAAAAAATTAATAAAATAAAAAAAAGTACACTTTTTTTGTTTTTTATGGAATTGTTTGGGTGATTTGAAACTAAATGAGTGTTTTATTTTTTTAATTTTTTATTTAAGTATAAACTGTTCCTCAAAAGTAATCACGTATGTTTCATACTGATGGGAAAATATGATAACATTTCTCTAGTATACCTGTTGTATTAAGAACTAGTACTGTAGTTTGAAAAAAAATATTAATGTTTTATTAAAATGGCCTGGAGATACTGTAATTGTATAACTAAAAAATGAAAACGTTTGAATTTATTGCCAACATAGAAGCTTGTGTCTGTGTGTTTTTTGTTTGTTTGTTGTTTTGTTGACCCTCACTATAACGCCACCCTCGCTTATTGCCTGTTTTTGCCCATGACGCTTACCTGGCAGTATAAAGAGGGTTGACTCTGTGTGTGTGTATGTGTGTGTGTATATATATATATATATATATATATGTATGTATGTATGTATGTATGTATGTATGTATGTATGTATGTATGTATGTATGTATGTATGTATGTATGTATGTATGTATGTATGTATGTATGTATACATACACAGTCTAACTTCATTATAACAACCCCCCCCTCCCCCCCCGGGACCTGCAGAAATGTTCGTTATATCAGGTTGTTCACTATAATAGGGGTTGGCAATTTGCTGTATCAGAATAAACGCCGAAATTGAATTGAACATCTTTATACAGTATACAGTAATGTATTTCAAGACAACTTCACATTGATCAACATTTAAACTGTATATTTAAAAGAAAACAGTAAAGAAATAAAAAAAATAAAAAGTACACTTAATGCTGAATACAGTAATTACGTCCCCTTTCTATTGAAAAACATATCCAGTGTAGATTGCTTCGTACGTTTCGTGCTTTTCTCAATGCATGCCGTTTCAATCTTGTTACCTCCTCACGCCTGTTGCCATGGTTACAGTTTGTGTGAAGATGGCCGCATACGTCGCACATGATTCGCACTACAATAGGTTATCTATGAATCAGCCTTATATTCGAATTAGCCTACCAAGGTCTTTGTTTTCACTGAGAGAATAACACATTCACACTGGAGAAAGTTCAGTGTCAGTCACTACTGAGATCTTTTTATCCGGTTAGATTTGGTAAAAGTGATCATTCTAATTTCCATTAAAAAAAACTCAAACTCAATAATGGCTTCTGAGTGGGTACAGTAGTATCGGTGTGAGTAACATGGTAGAGTGCTAAATAGAAGAATGCATTTCGGAAAAACGTTTCCAGCAGTGCAGCTTCAGTATATATCATATCATTGCTGAAGTACTTATGTATTTATGCTACATGCTTGGTTGTGTAAGTAGTAGTAGCAGCAATAGAAACGGACCAATACGTGGGTAGGGTTGCAGCATAAAATCCAAATGAGATGTACACAGTTAAGGAGAAATGAAAGGTAACAATTGACATTCATGTCAACAGACCTTCTTTCGGAAATGCCTGTGTAGACGGGGGGAACAAAATAATTACTTTCCACATCTATAACCCGTAGAAAACCTATTAGCCTAAATGTGATTGCCCACATAAAAAAAAAAACTGCTCAAGGCAGTGAGATGATATCTGTGGAAGATTGACATGTCCCACCAACCTGTTTTAAAGCTGCCTAAATTACTGCAGGATTTGCAGTTTTTTCCCCCATCAATAATAAAAAATAAAATAAATAAATAACACACAAAATAAAAAGCAGTCATGTAGATTTATGTATGTATGTATTTTTAGATTTACCTTTCTCTGACCCTTTTTAATGTATTACCTGTTTATTCTTTGTCAGGTAGATTGTTTAGCTTTAATTGAGCAGTAATAAATATGTTGTTCTCATGGGTTAACTTTTTTCAGTTTCAGTGTGTGACTGCTTCTACATTGCACACCGTTATTGCTGATTCTTACCTGTCTTTCTGAAGCCGCTATCTCACTACTTTGCAACAACTCTGCAAACTTCAAATGAGTGAACTGCATCTGTTTATGCTGCCTCCTGTCTTCATTTAAGTCGATGGAGGCCATAGATGCACCAAGAAACAGATCAAATTATTAGCATTTTTTTTTTCTTCTCCCCCTGCATGTTTTCATCACGCCTTGATGTTTTGATCAAGTTTTGTTTGCTCTGCTGTGACTCGGCCACTTTCCTGACTGGTCATACAGAACCGTGAGCACAGAGGAGAAGCACTCTGCGTGGATTGCTGGGAGCCTCGACGGACTTGTTGCCAAAATTCCTTATTCTTCTGCCATTTTCCCTCTATGGTTGTTGATTATTTGTCTGAATAAATGTGGCAGCTGTGTGTTGTGTTTAATAGAGCAGAAAGGCTACTCAGAATAAAGCTATTTGAACATGTGTTTATATGAAATATTTGTAAATATAGGCAGGTCTCCAGGTGCCTCGGCAGTGCCTTCCCCTGTCTTCCTGAATTCGCATTTTGACACTGGACTTGCGACTGGCAAATATGCCACATGCTCTTCTAAGTCCCTTTGCAGCCACCATTTATATTTCCAGGATAAGCTTTATATATGCAGAGCTCCTATAGTGATGTTTTACCTCTGAAGTGGACCCAAGCAAATCTGATCAAAATTCCCACAGGATATAATGGAAATGCTTGGGTCTGTTAAAGCAAAAAAATAATACAAAGTTTGCTTGACTGCATGTGGCATTACGTGTTCGCTGCGCCTCTGTCCTGGCCATTCTGCTGTTTTTGTAGGTTTAAATATAGAAAGGTAAATGCTCTTTTTTAAAGAAGAGAATATATATATATATATATTATATTATTATTATTATTATTATTATTATTATTTGTTTACTTAGCAGACGCCTTTATCCAAGGCGACTTACAGAGACTAGGGTGTGTGAACTATGCATCAGCTGCAGAGTCACTTACAATTACGTCTCACCCGAAAGACGGAGCACAAGGAGGTTAAGTGACTTGCTCAGGGTCACACAATGAGTCAGTGGCTGAGGTGGGATTTGAGGTGGGATATATATAATTTGACATTGTTGGTGAGGGTTTTGTGTATAGCCAGACATTTCAAAGTTCTTTCTTTCACATTGATGATTATTGTAAGTAACTATTTTTCAATTCACTAAAATATTTGACATAGATTCACTGATGGATTTATAACGTTTTTTGTTTTTTTCAATTCAGTTCTCTGTTCTTACAATTGAACCCATTAGCATTTTTGGCTGCTAAAACACCAGTCTAATTATTAATTGCTATTGCACAGGAAAGCTCTTGTTGGTATTCATGTCATACTAATGTGGAATATAAATGATAATTGCAAGACTACCTTTGTTTTAAGTAAATAGGGAGGAAAAAATCAACTTATTTCTAATTTGTTTATATGCGCCTGCGAGGAAGGATGCTTTAGGACTCCTGTTTAGATTTGCAGTGTTATAATGTAGTTTTTATATGTGCAGGGTTTTATACTGTAAACTGTCCCCAAGTAAACCTTTTCCTGTGACTGGGAAAACATTTCCATTTTCTGTGCCTCAGACTTCCTTAAGCAATCACATTTGATGCTCCTTAATTACGGCACACTTTTTTCTTTTGCAGGTTCTTTTCCAGCTCAGCAATCGAGACAATACATTTGCTTACCATGCTGCTCTGCTAAGTGTTCTTCTGCATGTAAATTAATCTTGATTCAGTTTACACTGTCATGCTGAGTGGTACAAATTGCCTATAGCAATAAAACAGCACGAGTAAAAAGGCAGATTGAGCGTGCGCCTCACTTGATAGGATGTTACTTTGCTTTATGCCAATACATTAGCTGAAGATAATGAATCTTCTGTTCTGAAAAGCATGGTAAAGTTGATTTTTAATTTTACTTCAATGGAGCAGTACCTTGTCTTTTTAAAGTACAAGTTAGACAAACCATTAATGACAACAGCGTTAAGGTTAAATATGAAGCGATGCATTCACTTATCTGAGTGCTATCCATCTTTCCATTTACAGGAGCTTGACAAAAGTACTGGCTTTGTGCAACATTTCCTTTAATTGCATGCTGGGGAAAACAGGCTTTTAACACAAACATAGTTACATTCATTTATTCAGCGCTTGCTTTTCAGTAGAGCTTAATGGAGAAGGTTTAAATCCTAAGTGAGCACACACATCTCTTACCAGTATTATCTCAACCCCGTTGCTGTGGTTAAAAGCAGTTTTAGAGTGCCTGTGCAATTTCTGAGGTCCATACACCTTATTTTGTACTTGCTCAGCCTGTTACAGAATGTACCTTTTCACTAGTTGATAGAATTAGGGACTTCCTCCTTTCAAATCCATTTCAAGCCCACAGTAACCTGAAATGGAATTAGTTAGCTGTTTGTGTATGCATTGTGCTGCTTCTTTAATGCAGAAATAAACTTGTTTCATTCATATATATATATATATATATATATATATATATATATATATATATATATATATATATATATATATAAACCTAACCCATTTTATTTTAATAGTGAGTTTTCAGTTTATCAATTCCTTCTCTTCAAGTATTTCTGGTTATTGAGAATCCTGTTGGATCCTGATCCTCCTTGGCTATAGAACTGTGCTGTTTTTTGAATTTCATATATTGTTTACTTCAAGTCATTCATTAAACTATTACATCATTGGGAAGGAGAGTGCTTGATTTGCTGCTCATTAACACCTAAACAGATATGTGTTTATTTGCATGTATTTACTATGATTCTTTTAATAGAATCAGTGGCAAAATTGGTAGACAACATGGAACTGTGTGGATATCTACTTAGTAATTTCTGAAATCTGCATTGAAATAATATTTCATACAGTTCCTATCAAAAATAAGAAATATGCGATATATGAAAGCATAAGGTCCTACTTTTTGAAGATTTTTTCCTATCGTTAATGGCTGTTTAAGGTGAAACGAATGTTTATTATGTTGCCTACCACTTTTTCTAATATTTAAAACTTATTCTTAGTATTTCATTGGGTCAGTTCCCTGACCTCTGTGCACCCATCCTTTAGAATATAGGATGTTTTAAAGTATATATCATAAGAAAGCTATTGAAGAGTGTGGGGTGTCTACTTTACCAATGTACACTTGAATTGTATTTACTAGTTTAAACTGTATAATTGTTTCATTCACAGGAAAGCTTACAGGAATGAATGAGAGTACTGCTACCATCAGTGTTGCTCCTGAAAACTCCTCAGGCAGAGCCATAGTGCACAAGGTGGTGACTGCAGCTAACCTGGGGGTGGTACCTTCTGCTCAAGATAGCATCCACAGGTAAAACCGATGGCAATTCAAACTTTCAGTCTAATGCATCTGTGAACAGAATAATGGATTTCCTGCAGTGTTTACACCAGTCAATGTTTGCCTCCATCATTTTGAAAAGGAGAAAACCACGTAACTCATATCCCCCCAAATACTTGAACATTCATCTTACTCCTTCTAACTAAACTACATTTTTTCTTGATAAACATTAAGTTGGCAAAACAAAAAAACTGGTGCAAACAATTATATACATTTTCCAGGTATATATCGGTGGTAATATTACTGTAATGTATGGCAATATCAAATCCAAGATATTCATAAAGCAGCAGTAGCTAGTGTAATTCAATTAGTGTTTTAATTGTATTACGGTAAGAAATTGTACCATATGGTAGCAGAGCTAACAAGAATTTTATAATATATATTTCTGAATTATTTTTAGTATGAAGTACAAATAAAGGGCCAGTTTGTTTTATTGAATACAAGTTCGGTGAAATGATTTGAGATTTTGTGAACTTGGTTAGCTGGTTGATTTCTGTGGAGATGAACCTGCGATTTGCAGTCATGTTCGTTTAATAAGAGGTGGAGCCCCCATGCTCGGTGGAAGGGAAGGCTAGGGCACTGGGGTCTGAGCCCCTGCTCTGTGCATGGGATCTGTAAGAAGGCTGTCTGAACACATTAAGAGCCCCTCGTTCATGTAGAACAGCTCCCTGCAGAGCTCTGTCTTGCACTGGCGTATTATAGATGTCGTGGTTAATGCAAAACTGTTTTTATTTTAGTCTTTTCTTATTGCATATTTTAACCCTTTGCGGTCCATTTATTAAATGCGCGTCAGGCACGCCAGGTCTAATTAATTTTCACACGCGCAGTTAATTTTAGACGTGCTGTTTTAAAAGTATTTTTTTTCACAGTCAAACGGGTTTAAAAGGCCCTGCATATCAACAAAGCACTCACTAGGCATCTCCAGCCCCGCCCCACCCTTTCGTTCGCTATAGCTTTCACCTATATAAGAAATAAATAATAATAATAATAATAGTCGTACATACCGATCAATGATCTCCTGATCACTCGTTTTATCACCAAACTCCTCAATAATGCAATCCAAGTCATTATTTTATTACTATAACATCTCAAAAAGCTCTGCAAATGTCCGTGTTCTCTGTGCGGGGACTCACTATCAGCCAGCTTGTTTACTTATGACCGCCCCGTTATCTGATACCAGGGCCATGTATGACTATTCATGAGATACGCCTTTGTTTTTTTTTTGTTTTTTTTGTTGTTTTTTTACTTGTCTCGGCTCCTGTCATTCCCACTCGGCCATTGAATGGTTTTCTCGACTTTTTCCGGAGAAAAAAATGACTAAAACCCGTTTTTTGCGTTTCTATAATGATGTCGGACAGGGTCCGACAACAGACCTAATAGGAATAATTGCAATGTCGGACCAGGTCCGACAATGGACCGCAAAGGGTTAAAATCCCACTTTGCACTAAACAAAATATAACTTTTGAAAAAAAAAAACATGTTGAAATTGAAAAGCATCGCAATCTAGAAGTACGATACAAGATACATTTACTGAGTTTTTTGCTCATGTTTTCACCTCTTTTTATCCAAGTAACTGTTGATTTTCAAAACAAATAATAAACCGTTCTGTGTGGTAATTAGGTGTCTCCTATGTCCATGCAAGTACAGTGCTTCTCCTTTTTATATAAGCTGTTTTATGTCTTACAGCAGGAATGAAAGTGCCAGGAGAATGTCATTATTGGGTAAATGGAGCCGTGACTGTACTGCCTTAAGTCAAGGGATCACAGTCATTTCTTACCAATTTTGAATCAAGTTTATTTTTTTTTTCCACTTACATAAAAAAGTGAGTGGTACATACCACTTAAACGGAGGACAGTACATTGTGTTTGCACTGCATGCTGTGTTGTGAAATATTTCATCTACAACACAGAATGGGCACCTCGGACCACTTTAGAATGACAGTAATCCCATGATTTGATTATGAAGTACAAATGCATATGAAACAACCTTGGAAAAATGTAATAGCTAAAGGAAGGGCACATAGAAAGTACGTGCAAATCAATGGGAAGCAATAGCAGAGAAGGGGGGGGACCAGAGTGCAAAACCTCATATTTCATCTTGAATAACCAGTAGCACAAATTGTCCCAAGTCATCAATCTCCAGCGTGTCCCAGCATATGCAGAGGGCCCTGCGTGTTTCCTGGAATGTTTGTGTGTATTGAGGATGATAAAATATTGCCATGGACGTATTTATTTATTTATTTGCAGATTTTAGATTGTCTTTTCACACAATTTTAGACCTATTTTAATAGTTTTTAAACACAATACACTTTTTTACTCCCCAAGTTGAAATGCAGCATTCGCTTCTCAATAGTTATTAAGCAATAAACGTATTTTTGTTGCCTTCACAATAGGGAGCTATTTGCTTACATGCCCACTACTGTATTTTAAATTCCATTTGATATGCGCATGGGTACAAACACTGCAAACCTGATTTGTATATACTGCCAGAAGTAATGAACAGGCATGCACAATGCAGAATATTGGTTTGCAGTACTTTCACTGTGCTATACTTGCTATACTTTGGGATTGTTGTTTTTTGTTCATTTACTCCCAAAGTAGTTCATTATATATCGAAACAACTATTAGGGGGTTTAGATTACTTTAATTGCGTGAATCTTGCTTCCCAAGTGTAAAGGCGAACAGTTGTCAGTCTAACCAAAATGCACTCTTGCTATTCTGTTGAGCCCTAATGTGAATTCAGTTTAACATTCTTATTGCAAATTCACAGTATTGGTCCTAATCGGTTTGCTTAATGCATGTAACCCCCACTGTGTAAGTGTTGTGGTTCAGTGTTTAAAAAGTGCTCTAACTCGATTATAATCAGTAATTCGATTCCGGTGTCTGCATGCGTGCTATTAGTCTGGCACAACTGTTTTCACTGACTTGGTTTGGTTCTGCAAAACCAAGCCTTTGTACTTATGTTAAGTATTACCTTAGTTTGCCACTGTGTGCTGTGCGAGTGAAGCTTTTGACACGTGATGGCATTAAATGAAATGAACCAGATCAGTGGTTAAGGTAAATATGTTTTATAATCATCACATATGCATTTTCTTTTATTGGTAAATTAGTAAGAAACAATTATTTTATAGAGCACTACAATTTGAATTTTACATTTTGTTTGTTTGTTTGGCTCCTGTAAAACATCCACATGCAAAACATGTTTTAGATCCAATTAAAATGCATCTGGAAATGTTTGAAAGGGAACGCTCATTTATATCTGACAATGAAAATGGATTCAATTAAGATTCTGTAGCAATCAGCACTTCTGTGTGTTTGTTTGCTTGTTGCCACAGTAGGCATGCACAAATGATTGTTATGTTTAGAAACCTGGGTCCTTTGTCTGCATATATGCATTTTTATAGTTGACGTAGTTGATATGAAAGTTGTGTATTGATATCGTGTGCGTATTTCGATATAGATCATTTCAAAGTCTTCCAAAACTCAACTGACTCCTCCGAGAATTCAGTGTGGTAGTGAGAAAGTCAGACGGACAGTTCTATACCAAAAAAACTTCAATAACTACACAGAATGGACTTAAAAAACATTTAATTCATGACTGATTAGTAAAACAATTATGAACTGCAGACCTTGGCTTATAGTGGGAAACTAAAGCCTGCGGCTTTGAGCATTATAGTCCCCCTGTTGTTATTTGTAGTTCTTCCCTCGGGGGCCATAGTTTCCCACTATTCGCCTCTTCTCCAGTCCATATTTACTGATTTTGAAAAGCATCTATCCTAGTAAACAAGGGATTAATGGAAACATTCTACCCCCAGTCGATTTGTCACTGTGCTTATGAGAAATATTGAGGATTTAAAATGTGCATATCAGAGTAGGGGAGCACGATAATACTGCTATACCGGTATGTTGTGATATTCATCAGCAATACAATAACCAGTATTTGAACAACAACACCGGTGTTTTTGGAAAATGTTGGCTGTTGTCTTGTGAGAATCACTTCCCGCGAGAACTCGTAATGCAAACACAAAAGAAAATATGACAGAAGCACACAGATTTTGAGCTGCTTAAATTCTGCAAAGCAAAGTCACGTGTGTGGAATAATTTCCTAATAAGAAAAATCTAAGCAGCATGGCAGTATAGCATCAAACATTGCAGTATGTTGTTTATGCAAGGCTGAAGTAAAATATGCTGGCGGTACCACCAACCTTACATACAGTGGTGTAGTCCTACATCTTAAAGTACCGGAATGCTGTTTATTCCAAACCCCTGGTCTCCTTACTGACCGATATATAAAGAAGCTTTAATAATAATAATAATAATAATAATAATAATAATAATAATAATAATAATAATAATAATAATAATAATAATTTTAAAATTACATTTAAATTGCATTAGTAGCAGGGATGGTCCAGGACTACAGACACATTGTTTCATCCTTCTGACATCTGATTGGCTGAGCTATTGAGGGTTATACAGTCATAGACAAAACTATTGGCACCCAACACTTTAATATAAGATCATTCATGAAAACATGTTAAATACAGTAATTTAGTGAACATTAGCAGCTAATTAATACATTAATATGATGTGTACACAATTTCTGGTAGTTAAACAAACAAACAAAAAACAAAAGCCCTTAAACAATTTCAAATATTTGTTAATGGCAACTATTGCACCTTTACATTAAAAGTCTGTAAAAATGTAATAGAACTAATTAACAATTCACTGATTGAAAACCATTGCACAGTAATTAAGCTGTCAATAGCCAGAAAAAAATAGGTAATTATTTCCAACATCTGTTGAACATTTTGGCAACACAGCAGATGATGGTCAAGACAAAGGGGTTGGATTCATGTTTGAGAAAAGCAAACTATGACAAAGGAAATGACTACAGAGCAGTATCAAATAAATATGGAACACCAAAATCCACAATCAGCAGTAATCAAGATGTACCACAGAACAAATTTAACTGAAATGTTTGAAAAAAGTCCAAAGAAAATTATGGGTACAGCTAAAAACAATCCAGGATTAACAGCCAAGACCTTCAAAAAAGATTTAGAAGCATCAGGCACAAGAGTTCATGAAAGAACTGTACAGAGGCACCTGAACACAGAAGAGCTGTATACAGAAGAGCGGTATACACGCAGACCTCGCTGCAAACCACTTAAAACAAACCATCTAAAATTTGCCAACAAATATGAACAGGGGAATATGAAGCATTCTTCAACAAAATTATCTTGTCCAATGAGACTTATAGAAATTTTCCCCCAAAATGTCTCACAGTATGTTTGGATATTGTATTGTGCCAGTACTTTTGTTTGCAACATGTATCTCATGATTCTCTTGAATGATTTTGATTTGCAGACACATTTGCAAAGCATGTTACAGTATATGGTAACAGTATGTAACATGAAGTGTGATCCTCCTTGCTATCTCCTGAAGAACTATCCACTTGCTGTTACGTCTATGGCTTATTACTTGCGGTAATTTGCAAGAGCAGTGCCCCCGTTAACCAGCCTACAGTACACAAATGAAACATTTGAGCTAAGGTTCAGTCATTTTTGTAATAGGAAATGGTTAATGTTTTTGTTAATCCCTTTTTTTATTTTTTTGAGACAACACCTTTAGAATGTCCGGTGCCAGCGTTCATGCTGAGGAAGCCTGGCATTAGTAGGGCATGTTTTAATTGCACACAGTATATACTAATACAAAATATCTATTATTCTACAATGGTGCTTAAAACAGGCTCAGATTATTCAACTCAGCATCTATTAACTGCTAATTAACAGTAACGTAGGGATTGTTACTTTCATTGTCTGCTTAGTTTTTGCGTACACGGCTATAAAATGTAAAAACTGTGCCAAAACCCCCGATCAACTGTTATTGTAGCCCAGTGAAAAGAAAACACAGTGCTATGCTAAAACGGTAGGATGGTACACACTTTTAACATTTTTCATTGTTTAAACATTTTGCTGCATCTCTTTTTAAAAAAAAAAAAAAAATGTATGTGAAATTGTAGTGAACCTTAATGTACGTCATAAATAAATTTCTATATTAAAATATTCTCTAAACCCTTGGTGTATGGTATACTCCAATAGGCTTTGAACGGCGTGTGTTCTACATGTGCTTGTCTTTAATGGGTTAAGGTGATTGTAATGGAGGATTCTGCAGCTCAGTACCCTATTCTGTAGCTAATTAGAAATTACTAGAGCTTGTTGTTGAGGAAAGGCAGAAACATCTACAATGTGGCCACTAGGAGGCAGCACTGCTTTTGCTATTTGCCATGACCTAAATTGAGCCTTAAAAAATGATTGGTTAAAAGAAAGTGGTAATAAATCAGAACAGGAATACAATGTACATTTGGTCTGACAGTTCTTAATCTAAAACAAACCCTAAAATGATATAATCTAAAAGTGAATTTATTTTCTATTTGTTTTTTTGTTGTTTTTTTTTTTTTTTGTGCATTTATAAAGCAGTTGGTCCTGATTCCAGATTTACACGGATTGCCCTCACGTAACCCCTTGACAGCTTGCTTTGATCTTCCTATTCCAGCTTTTTTTTTGTTGTAAGAATTATGAAATATTACAAGGCAAGGTTCAGTTGTGGTTATTCTTCTTGCATGCAAGCCTTCTAAAATCTGGAGGGTCTTCTTTTTAAGTTTTGGAGATTTTCAAGTGCTTTATCTCTCTGATGAACCTGCACACGCTTGACTAACTTGTTTTTTGTTGCATACCAGAACAAGTGTGTAGCACATTTAATATATGAGTTTATAATGTTCTTCTGCTTGGACTTACTGCCTTGGAAAGATATTTCAAATCCTCAATAAGCTTTCCTGGTTAAGTGCATTAAAATACATGAATAGTTATTTGCCTAATGTTATTCTGTTATATTTAGGTAACATTTGCTTTAACAAGTGACACATCTGCCATTAAATTACTCTTCTCTTTCAAAGTAAATTGGTTGTTACCTGCACAGTTGCCCATCTGTGACAAACCTGTGCTAGTGAGTGTCTGTTTGTGTGAAGCCTGCTCTCCTTTCCAGCAGCGCTATCCTATGTGCATTCTCTGTGTGGCCTCATTACACATTTGTCAACTTTAGGCTAATTATTTCTGTACAGCTAGGGCAGGGAGCTGCATCCTCCGATCGTCTTTCTTGCTAATAGGATTGTATGTGCTTCAGCTGACAGTAATTGAAGGTTTCATGTCAAAAGAGTGTTAGCCTGAGTGGGCCTTTGTCACGACTGCTGGTACCCGTTAAAACACAAAGTAAAAGGATCAAACTAGGATTATCTGAATTAAAGGATGGCCAGAGGCAATACCAAGTCCTTAGACTAAGTTACTAAGTTCCTTTAGGGGTAATTCCACCTGTAATCTAGCTAGTTGTAATGTGTTTTCATAAGTGAATTGCTACAGAGTGCAAGTTTGGTTTTAGTTTTTCTTAACTAATGATTAATTTGATCTTCCTCTTTTGAAATCGGTGTTCTATAGTACCTATATAGATGCATACTAACGCTTTGGTTGGATAATAGGCCTTTCAGAATTAGTAGACCAAATGCTAGTTAATGTAATATGCCATCTGCCTTACCTGAAAGATTAAAATAAATTCAACTCTCACATGCCAATGATTAAATTGGATTACTTTACATTAAAAATTCTGTGTTTGTTCATTTTTTTCAATTTATTCCAATATTGACATTTTGAAAACCTCATCTTTATGGGCAGAAACAAAACACAGAAGGGACTTTTTTATTTATGTATTTATTTATTACACAAATGATCTCCAAACTCTTTGATAGAAGCAAAAGTATTCTGATCTGAAGGAAAGGACGCTTGTCACAAAAGGAACGTATCACTCCTTTATGAACTACAGTAATTCAAAATAATAATAATAATAATTGAAGCGTATGTAGACTTTTTTAATGTGGCAGTTTTCTGTACCAGGTTTCATGTGGTTGACTGAAACTAAACTTATGTTTAAAGAAAAAAAATCTTACATTCTAACCTTAAGCAGAATGTACAATTGGACCGAATGACTGCTGGACCAGTTTGATACGAATGACTGCCGAACTGGGAATCCTAGGGTCTGCTGGACCAGTTTGTTACGAATGACTGCCGAACTGGGAATCCTAGGGTCTGCTGGACCAGTTTGTTACGTTAAACAAAAAAATATATTATTATTATTATTATTATTATTATTATTATTATTATTATTATTATTATTATTATTTATTTCTTAGCAGACGCACTTACCCAGGGCGACTTACAGTTGTATACAAAATATACATATCAAGAATTACATTACAATTAAGAGCAAGATACAAAATACAGTGACTTCAGTACTAATAAGAGCAAATACAAAACACAGTACGATTTAGTATTGGGGCAATTCATGAGCAGATAACAGTGCTGATAGTTACATCAGGGTTAGATACGAGTGCAAGTGAAATACAAAATACTACAGATTGGATTAAGAGCATGATTAAATACAGTGAAATAGGGAGCAGATAAGTGCAAGTTAAAGTGCATTAAAGGCAGAGTGCTATATAGTCGTATTTACTATCCAAACGCCTCACTTATTTTCTTGACTGATTCATATTTTAAATATGTGTTGCAGACTCAGCCATAGTAGAAAATGAAATGCCCCTCGGAAAGACTCGCGGGCATTATAGCCCCCTGTCGGGAACAATAGTCTTCCTTCGGGTCAATCATTTTCTACTGTAGCGCTCCTCTCCAGTCCATATTTACTATATATATATCTATATATCTATATATCTATATATCTATATATCTATATAAAACAAAATCAGCATGGTAAAACTTACTTTATTCTTCATAAGATTCACATAAAAGCAGCATCCATTAACAAAACTGTAAACCCGTGACACTAAACAAACATGAATTCTTACAGTGAAACACTCAAGTGTATATTCTTTAGATTTACTTTAAAACCTATTGAGCCGGTTTGTATCAGTTAACTTAGGCAATGTGATCCTTTAATGAAATTAAATTATAACTGAAAGGAAGCATTAAAGTTGGCAACAATAGTTAACTGTATCAGCTTGTTATTCTACTTCGTCAGCTTCATATATAATATATATATATATATGTATGTGTGTGTGTGTGTGTGTATATATATATATATATATATATATAATATAGTGCTGGGACAAGCATGGGATTTTCATGTTCGGATTTTCGCTCATAATTTAAGTATTTGTTTGGATATTCATTCGTTTTCTAAAAGTAATAAGCCATTATACTGCTCAGAACGCAGGCAGAGACAGCATAGCAGGGTTGCATGGCCCCTGTGCGTGTGCCTTTTATTGAACAGCAAGACATAACACGTTAAAGTGGAAAAAATATCCCAGGAGTAAAGAATACGTTGTGTAGGTCTTACTTCACCCCAGTGAATTAAATACAAAACAAAGGGTGTTAAACATTGTTTTGTTTATTCCCGAAATAAATAGTACATAAAATTGACACCCATTTTATTTATTTATTTTATTTTTTCATTCCTTGCCATTGCTGTTTCTTCACAGTAAACAGTGGCGATCGACACGTTTTCATAAAGTAATAACATGAAGTTTACTTGTGCCTTTTTGTAGCTGAACAAACAAATGAAAACTGAAATTTAACAATGAAACACTTCAAATAAAACAAATGTGAAAATGGCGTTGTGAAATGAAGGGGGAAAAAAAAACTTAACGTTTTGGTTCTTGTTTATTACATTCCATATGACAAAGTCGCACCAAAATATTTGTAGTATGTACAATCTCTATAAAAATCACTACACAACATTTCCAGTAAGTTGGGGACTGTTTAAGCGAGGCATTTCAGAATGACTTGCTTGCCTTTTTTCTGTCCCGTGAGATTCTGACTCGCCTAAAGCAGCACACTTTTTTGACCCAGATGGCTTTCCATAGAGATCACTATGCTTGCATGCACATAATCTGGTTTGTTTACTTTTTGCTGTCTAAAACTTTTAAGGTTCAAGAGCTGCTGTGCTGATTCTGTGTGTTTTTTATATATATTAGTCTCACATATCACACTGAGCTCTTTTTCATTTGCCATTTTTGAAACTGTCGCGCAAATTCTGGTGAAGCGGTAAATAAGTGCAAGGTATTTTTGTAATTTAGTGAATACGAACATCTGATTTTTGTATCCGAATACATGTCAAAAAATATTTGTTTGAATATATGCGTTACAGTTTACGACTGTGAGTCGCCCTGGATAAGGGCGTCTGCTAAGAAATTAATAATAATAATAATAATAATAATAATAATAATAATAATAATAATAATAATAATAATATGCATGCTGATGTACTACAGCATGAACCTGGTTCATCCAGCTTTAGGGTTTCCACCTCAGCACTTTTATAAGTTGAATACTTTTCATTACGTAAGCAATAAGACCCAATCTTCTCTATAAAATGAGTGTACAAAACAGCGTTTTTAAAACTGTATCCTTTTATTTGAATAAACAGAGAACAAAATATTGTGAAAAAAGATGTATTATTATTATTATTATTATTATTATTATTATTATTATTATTATTATTATTAGTGCGCAGTTTATTAAAAATGCTTCCGTGAAAATAAACTGAGGACAAAGTTTGGAAAAAGAGATTGTGCAATTGTAATAATAATAATTAGTCTTTTCCTTGGTAATTGATTTTAGTATTTCCAGATAAAAATGCTTCCGGGAAAGTTGCCTTTTGATTGGATAGCAGAAGCAGTGTGCACTTCGGAAGAGCTTGATGAAGATGGGAATGAACGTTTCCTGCTGCCGACAGAGTGTGTGACCAGGTTTTGCGTTGCTCTGCGTTGACGGTCCAGTAATTTGTAAGGCCACTTTCACATCGATGACCAGTCACAGACATTATTTCCGTGCTTTGCAAACCAGAGTTGGACAATAACTGGATTGTTGTGGACCTAACTGAGTGATTTGTGTAGTAGTGATGGTAGGTTTTTCAGTTTGCCCGACAGTACTTCTCTCTGTACTTACAGCGACTGTAGACATCTCAGAGGTGCTTGTATTTTCCAGCATGTTTTGATTTAGCCATTCCTTTGACATCTTATTAAAAAGGTTGAAATTTACTTTAAACGACATTTTGTTACTAGCTGATGGAGTGATCTTGTTTGATTTCTTTTTGTAATGCGTTTACAAAGATTCTAAGGGTGTATATCAGGGATTATATCCCTCTAGCTCAACCGTATTTAGAATGCGTGGAATCTTTCCATTGAAGTATACTGATAAATAAATGCAAATACCTATTTTTCCTAATTTTTTATTTTTTATTTTTGTATTAATGACTTAGAACACAGAATAGTGCCAGCATCTGCACAACATAGTTACTGTTTGGAGATTTATTTATTTATTTATTTATTTATTTATTTATTTATTAGCAGGCATCCTTATCCAGAGCGACTTACAATTGTTATGATATCACATTATACAGATATCACATTATATTTTACATACAATTACCCATTTATACAGTTGGGTTTTTACTGGAGCAATCTAGGTAAAGTACCTTGCTCAAGGGTACAGCAGCAATGTCCCCCACCTGGGATTGAACCCTCGGCCCTCCGGTCAAGAGTCCAGAGCCCTAACCACTACTCCACACTGCTGCCCTGTTGCTGAGTGTGCATATACTGTCTCTCACCAATGAGTTTTGTGCTGTGTGAATTAACGGGGGTAAAAATGGGAGAGCAGGTTAGGTGTAAAAAGTGCACTTGAGTATTATTGTGATACAATGTGAAAAATGACTGGTTTGAAGCTGCCTATTGAGTCATTCTCTAATGCCCACCCGTTTCAAACAGCAAAGAGCCAAAAAACAAGCCCCAAGGCTATGAATCATGGCTGCATCACAGTACAAATGTGACATGGATACGGTACTAGACTACCAAGGTCATGTTTTGTTGTGTAAAATAACAGCCGTGGGCTGCTGTAAGTGTAAGATAAATAATGGGTTAAGGAAATGAATCTATTAACAATCCTGGCAAAATGAGGGTGAGAATACATTGAGGTGAAAAGGATGAAGATGGGCTTTGCATATACTGTGCATGTGCTAGTAACCAGAAATACAATCATATAAATAGCTGGTTAGTATTATCAGTTTGGTGGCTGTTCGCTTCATTGATTCACCTCTTTCCATTTTCTTCTACAGTATTTAATTTGTGTGAGCATTGTTTGATCTTGTTGAGAGCTGCTGTTTTTTCCATGTCCTGAATTATATATAGAAATCCATGCAAATAAATGTTCAAGATCAATAATAAACTAATTTAATACAAATGCAGACATTTGATTCTCTCTAAACAAACCTCATACATCTGTGTAGCAAAGACAACAATGCATATTTGCATTATATAGATAGATAGATAGATAGATAGATAGATAGATAGATAGATAGATAATATATAATATATATAATCTCCAAATCATGCAGGGTTTTCTGTATGATCCTGTAACACAATTCCGTTTCTTCCAGACTCATGATGACCGGGGGCTATCAAGCCATTCTGGTGGCTGCTGTGTAGAGCCGCCAGGCATTGCCATTGTGTGTTGATTTGTAGATGGGCATAATGTGTCCCTTTTGGTTGCTACCTGCTGAGTTAAGTGGTGTAGATAAGAGTTGAAGGGTTAATATAACTGCCTGTGCTAACCCATATAAATTATGGTTTGTCACGGCCTATAATAGGTTGATTAATTTAAAAAAAAAAAAAATCAACCTGCAGAATAAGTTAAACAAAAGTTCACATAGAATATTTTGGTTTGTCTGTGTGTAATAAATACTTTCTTGTATCCTTAATTATTTAAATACATTTTGAACATATTGTTCAAGCAGATTGAGTCTTGCCAGTTAACAAATCTGAGGATTAATAAAATTGTCTTTGTTGTGATAATTGTACTTATAAATCTATATTATTTTTTAAAACATTTTGTACACATGTATTTGTTTAAAAGGTTATTTTCTTTTTATAATATTACCCTAAAACAGTTTGTGTGTGAAGTTAATGGTATTGTTCTATGATGAATGAGATTTTGATCTTAGAAATTGTTACAAAAACAGTTTTGTAGGAAGACAACACTACTTCACTTCCCTTGGGTACAATACAGTGTGAATGTTAAAGTTTGCATGTTTAATTAGCTTGGTATGAATTGTGCTCTGTATAATCTCTAGTGGTTTTATAGAAGCATTTGATCAAACAATTTATTTTGTTCCTTTAACAATTTAGCTAATTGGTTGTAAGTTAAAAAGTACATTTTCATACATTGAATAAATGCTGTATCGGGATTTCCCCAATCTGCGTTTCGTTAATAAATTGTACTTACAATTAAAGAAGCAACAGAACCCTAATGTGATTTTTAAACTGAACCTGTGTTAATTCAAGTAGAGCGACACTGACACGCTCTAAACACTTTCATTTAGCTGACACTAAAAACATTTTATGTTGTTATATTTTAACACAATTATTTTATTAATGACCTTCCGTGCATATTAATTGTTCGAGCTCTGGACACAAAATGATCCAAACAAGTGCCTTCATGTACCTTTGAGTAACACGATAGAAGATGTTGATGTAATTAAAAGAAGAAAAAAAAAAAAAGAAATTACTCCTCATTTCAAGAGAATCTGTTTCCTGCTTAAGTGGCTAATATTTTAATTAAGTCTGAAGTGAAGTTTTTGGAGTATCTTGTGATAAACTCCCTCTTTTATGTTGATGGTAATTAAGCAGGTCCCCGAGGGGCCCCCGGGAGGCGCTGTGCATGATCGGTGCTAATTGTTAGACATGAGACACTGACCAGTTGGTCTGCTCTTGAATAGTCGACAGCGTGCTGACAGCCCAGCAGTGTTTTAAGATGGGCTATTGTGAGCTTTTGTCAGGGCTAACTGGGGCCCATTGTGGCCAAAGATGTTGTGCAAATTGAGGCAGATGGCTCCGATTCAGACGCGTGGCATTCAGAAGAGAGGGAGGAGGAACGGCTCTGCAAAGAGGGGGTCGCTGGAGGCAGGGACCCACGCTACACTTGTTAGTGTTTTCAATGGGCCATGTGCGACAACTGAGTAACAAAACTGTGAGAATCTCCCCCCCCCCCCCCCCCCCCCCGCCTCTGTGAGAAATGAAGGGGATAGGGGATGGGGGTGGGAGCTGGGAGCACACACACACACACACACACACTCACTCTCTCTCTCTCACTCATACACACACACCCGTCTTCCCTCTGGGGTCCTGCTTTTAGATGCAGAAAAAATTAACAGGATTGACAAAAGTTCATTGTGTTCCAAATGGCTTTTCAGTCAATTGCAATGCTAAAGAGACGTTTTTTTAATCTTAATACCATGTAATTAGAGGATTGAGTGTGTTTGGGAATTTGGTTGTTTTGGGGGCTCTGTGTGTGTGGCAAAGGGGATTAGGAATGAAGTAACTTGTTTTAAACAAGTACTGTTTGTTTCCTTCTCCTTTTTTGTTTTGTATTTATTTTATACTGGCTTTAGAGCAGCTCATTTTGGATACATTGCTTATTAATGCTGTTCATTGTATGGAGATCAGTGTAAGACACATATATATATATATAATGCATTTAAATTGAATATTGCTGATACATGCAACTTACTTAAATACAAATATACATACATAATACCCCTTAATGAAGCACTTTGTACTTTTTTTTTTATCGATTTACATTTTTCCCAAAATAACCTCGCAACTGTCATACAGGATCAGGTGGCTACTTTAGAATTTTTACATCATTTATATGGAGCACATTTGTAATAAAAATGAAAACTGCAACTCTTTTTTTTTTTTTATTCCTGGTAAAAGGTGTCACGGGATGGAACAAAAAAAATAAAAAATTTAAATACACTGAAAAATATACCCTACATCGACACAAAGAATCCCAGAATCCTGTCTGCAGTGAAAGGGACTAATGACTGTATGATACCAAAAGGCATTAAGATATCATAAGGAAAGCATGACCGTAATCCATGTTCTTTAATATTTAATAAAATGTTCCAGTAAAGACCAATGAAAGAAGACCACTTCAGCTATTGAAAATGTTGCGTTTTGTAAACGAAGAGGTTTTTTCAGTGTCTTATATGTGTCGTTTGTTGTGTTGTTGGCTTTAACCCAGCGGTGTAAAGGGAAGGTAGGCCGATATTACAGCAGGAGCTCTTGGCTGAAGCTTTTGTATGCAGATTGCAATGTATAATTACAGTTACAATGGTTCACAATCCACAATAGATGGGAGGGGATGGACGGACATGGCAAGCTGTGTGTTTCCTAGCACTGCGACTGTTGATCTAAAGCACGCTCTGTTTCCAGGTTCGCTGCGAAGACTGTGAAAGCTGCGGACCTGGTGCTGGTTACAGTGGAGCTGAAGGAAGCCTCCACAGCTCAGCTCCTCATCAACACTGAAAAGACTGTGATTGGCTCAATGCTGCAGCGGGAGCTCAAGGCTGTCCTGACCCAGGGGTAACGCGCCTGCATCTGGACTTCACAATCTGGCACACAGCAAAGTGCCTTTCATTTAGAATATTAGCTGCTCCATCTGGTGCTGGGGGGGAATAAAAAATAAATAAAAAATCGATTACTCTACAAGCCCCCCCCCCCCCCCCCCCCCCATGCATCCACTTGCTCAGTGCAGCTGTGTATACCTTGCTATCATTCATTTAAATTCTTGGTGTTTCTTATTCTCATAAGGTCTGATGTCATTGTGCCTGTTTCTTTATTGTGTTTCACATTCACATTGGGGAAAAAAAAAGTATGATTTTGATTAGACCTTTAGAGTACTGTACTTCACAGCAACTCTCTCTGTATCTCTCACATGCCACACTGTGTATTAGAGGTTTACTAGTTGAAAATTATTACTCCAGAAAAACAAAAAACGCAGGCCAGCCAAGATATCATCAGGAAAATAATATACAAGACTTATAAAACTATTTTATACCAAAGGATTCCCCTCAATAGAATGAATACACACACAGAGACAAATGCAGTACACATTTATTACAGATAAGATAGTTTGTTGGTTAAGTTGTCATTAGCTGTTTTGGTAGAGTTTGTGTCATAGTTTTCCTTACTTTCTTCAGAACATACAGTAGTACTTGTGTTAGTGAACAGACTAACTCCTCCATCTCAGTGTTACCAAGCAATACTGTACAAGTGCCTTCAAATCTGAACAAATCTGCTGTTTTGTTACTTGTGTCTTAAAATTACCACAAAAAAAGGGTGCCAGTATTTCCTGGTCAGTACACAATGTGCGTACATCATGTTAAATGAGTCAAAATATTAAAACTGGAAAATAAAACAAATGTGGCTGAAAATACTGCTGTTATTATTTTTTTTTTATGTATTTAAACTCCTGTTCAAGAAGGAGGTAGAAATGGGTGCTTTTGGTTTCCTGAAATCTTCATGTTGGTTAAGTGTCTTGTTATAAGAGCATCATGGTTGAAGAATACAAGTGCTGCTCTTCGCTTCCCTACAGTCGATGATGCTCACTAAACTTATATCTACTCTACACTAACTGTAGTAAACGTAACTCTTCTGTTTTTTTTTGTTGAAATGTTCAGTAGAAAGACTGAAGGGTCCAAAGGGTCTGCAGGTTTAAATGTGATGTCCCTAATTGAACCCCTACGTTGCCACTGTCTACTTGTTACCAGTTAACCACCCACATTTCATCCACAACCCATGCAGTGTTGAAGCATTAATGATGTCCGACACAGTGGTCAATACCAGCTAGATAATTGGCAGTTAAGTGTCCTGAGCCAAAAGCCATGGCACTTAACAGAAGACAAGGTCAGTTATCCACAGGTGATGACCGCTGTAGAGCATATTCATGCTATTATTTTATTTATTTGTTTATTTAGCAGACGCCTTTATCCAAGGCGACTTACAGAGACTAGGGTGTGTGAACTATGCATCAGCTGCAGAGTCACTTACAACTATGTCTCACCCGAAAGACAGAGCACAAGGAGGTTAAGTGACTTGCTCAGGGTCACACAATGAGTCAGTGGCTGAGGTGGGATTTGAACCGGGGACCTCCTGGTTACAAGCCCATTTCTTTAACCACTGGACCACACAGCTATCAAAAAACAAACCAATGTTTTTGTGTATTAATGCATTTTTAAAAATGTGTTTATAGGTTATATTTGGAACACAGTCTTTTGCTTTTTGTCGCTGTTAAAAGTGAGTATAAAGATTCTAAAGTCCTGTTAGCATTTGAAGGGCATCCACCTTTGGGATCGGGGCCTTTGGAACCCGGTAGGCTGAGAAGATATGTACGGTTTAGAACAATCATTTTGTTTTTATTCGTTCACCCTTTAAAAATGTTTTTTTTTTTTAAAGAATGCTGATACATTTTGTATGTTGTAATTTAAAATGATTTTGAATTCAATTCCCCAATTCTAGTAGCAGTTAATACTTTAGAGTGCTATGCACAAAGAATTGATATACTATTCAGTAGTGCAGAGGAATTACCAATAAGTCCAGCAGAAGCAGCAGCGCAGTCCCATTGCTGAAATAAATGAGCTCTTCCTGACCAGGTTGGTTTGATCTGTAGGTAAATCAGTCCTAACGGTTTGATTATAAAGTGCACCAGGATTCCTCACAATATAGGTAAATGCATGGACAGATGATCAAAAATTAAAATCCAGATTGTTCAATTAGTTAATTTGATTCCGAGAGTTAAAAAAAAAAGAAAAAACATGATGAAGGTGGCGCAGTGAATATTTCCTACCACGCAATAGCTGTTTTTCAGCTGTCAATTCCTTAAGACATTGTTCAGTTTTTGAAGTTGAAGTCAAACTGTCCACTTTTGCGAAATCTTAAAACAATTCAGGCTATGAAATGTAAGTGGGTATGTGATGTATTTATCGGCTACTATGCGAAAATATATCTGCATCTATGTATCTATATCTGTATCTCTTTAACACCATCAAAATCAAGTGTCTCACGTTTTCCAGTTGACATCAGAAGTGTGCTATGCTGGTTGTGTGCTGCTGAATCTCCCAAGAATGGTGCAGTAAATGAAATGTTAGTGATCTGCATGAATCCACTGGCAATCAATTACTCATCCGGTCAACAGAATTCTTCAGCATTGTTACGAGCCGGTAAGCATGTATATTATGAGCACACAACTACAGATACCCTAGACCTCCATTTGAATGCACTGTGTATTCAGAATTCCATGGGTCAGAAGGGAAGATCTTATTGTGGGCCTATTTATCAAGACTCTGACACTTCTGGTTCATTCCTGCATGCATTTCAACTGTGGTCTATTGGGAAACCATGCACCACATTATTATTATTATTATTATTATTTATTTCTTAGCAGACGCCCTTATCCAGGGCGACTTACAATCGTAAGCAAATACATTTCAAGTGTTACAATACAAGTAATACAATAAGAGCAAGAAATACAATAACTTTTGTTCAAGCAAAGTACAAGTGTGACAAACCACAATTCAATAATACAGCAGATAATACTGATAGTTACATCAGGATATGATTAAATAGTGATAGTTACATCAGGATATGATTAAATACAAAGTACTACAGGTTAAACACTTGGCAGATTACAGTATTCTGAAGTACAGGATTAAATGCAGTAAAATAGGGTGCAGATAAGAGCAAAATAACCACATGTTTAAAATAACCACATGTTTAAAACACTACCATGCTGGTGTAAGCATCGCATTAATATGGATTTACTTTTGCACTAATACTTCCTGACTGTGGTCCTATCTGCCACCATTGTGTATGAATCTGTGCCTTTTTAAATGTCTTTTTGTTAAATAATTAATAAAAGCATACTCAGAATAAACAACTACGATTCTAGCCTTTTTAGTCATGTGAACAAGCAAGTTAAAACAATTATTAGCATACATTTTAACAGCACAGATTAGGAGGAACAAGCATGGGTTTGTGCTGTAGTGTTTGCGTTGTATTGTCACTTATTGTTTTATATATATATATATATATATATATATATATATATATAAATAACATTAACCCCTGTTTTTCCACCCAACTCCAGTTTCCAATGTCAAGCAACTTGCCAATGCAATTTACTGGATGAGTCATCATTAGATAGATCTACTTCAATGGCAGTTTAGTCATTGGCACCAGTACAGGATCTCTAGTACTGCATTCTTTATTAATTACTTCACTTCAACAATGGAAATGGTCAACTAATGATTGGACTTGGCACAACTTGTGTTCAGGTCTGTTATTGATCTAAGGTTACAGTGCCCTTCTCAGACATGCCTTGCCCTACATGAAGGCACCAGAAGAAACCCATCATCCCCGTTATTACACGGGATTGCTGTGTGCACATTTTATTAGGCCTGTTTTGGTGATTATGGTGAAAATTGCGTTTGCTTACGTTAATCTCTGGGAATTTCATGCAATGGCCAGCACTGTTTTTTTGTCTGTTTAAAAAGGGATTACAATTGATATTATGTATTTTTTATTTATTTAATTTTTTTAACTTAGGTGACCAATTATTATTTTTATTTATTTTCCCCCAATTTGCAATGTCCAATTATGTTTTTTCTCCTCACCGCAGCGAGTCCCCACACAGCACAGACGTTCTGAGGGCATGTGAGCGTCCTCCGATCTCACAAGCTTAAAGCCACAATTTTTTTTACGCCGAGCAATCCAGAGCAGAGGTGGGCAGGCTACCAATCCCAGAGAACAGAGATCAGCCCTGCTTTTTATCCACTCTGAATGTGCTCGGTGTCTGGCCAGTAGGGGTCGCTGTTGCGCGATGAGGAGAAGCAATCCCTGCCGGTTTCACATCCCCCACTGCGGGAGCGTCGGAGTCAATGTGACATCACTTTCGGAGTCCCCAGCAAATTTGGGCGTCTTTGCGCAGCCCGGATGCGAACCGGTGCCGTCCAAGCTGTGTGACTCATCCTGCACTCCCAGCGGCATGAGCCACTCGGGGACCCTCCCACTTGATATTATGTCTTTTAAACCTTTGCTGGGGTTTATATACCAGCTGGGTATCCAGCAGGAAAGCAGTGAATGTGTGTGTTCCAAATTCCAATTCATGCTGGTCTAATTTTAGCAGATTCTGGAATTTTCAGCAGCGATGTTTTTTCTTTATCATTAAAAAAAAAAAAATCTTTCCCCTAGCTGCCATCAATATACTTTGCACAGATTTTGTTTTTAATTGTTGTTTGTTCCCTCCACCTCCTTGTTGGTAACCTTTCTCGGGAATCATTTGGTAATTAAGATTCTGAACAGAATTGTGTTTAGTGTGCTCCTGTGCAGTCCTCACGTCTGGGACTTCAGTACAGCGGCACACAGCTGCTGTGGTTGATTCACAGTGCTGTGGCTGTGGCTGGTAATAAATAAATCCTCTTATATAGTTGTTATGAACACCTGTTAGATCATCTGTCAGCAAAGCACTGTTCACATTTATCATGGTGTGCTAGTTATTTTACCTCAATCCATTTGCAGCTGACTCGGCCTCCATTGCTGGATTACTATTACCACACCATAATCGCTCGCTTCCCTTCGCTGTACAACTTGCAGATAAAAGATTTCGCTACTTGACAAAATTGAATAAATAAAGGTGCAGTTGAGTGCAGTAAAAGTTTATTTTAGTCATCATTTGTCACGGCTGTATTCTATAAATCAAACAGAATAGCACTCTCACTGTCTCCGGCAGTGCTGTCAGCGTAGACAGGGAAAGGGTCTGCTTTTCCTTCGGACAAGATGACAAGACTTTCAGACCAAACTGCTACATGGAAACCATTCCTTTTACTTTGATTTCTATTTTATATAAGAAGGATGGTTTACAGCCACTTTGGCAACAGCAAAAAAATATAACCTGCATGTAACATTGTACTGAAAAAAATATTTTTCCACACCACATATATTTTAAAACACACACTCCGTGCTTGGAAAGGCTCACGAGAAAAAAACGTTTTGTTCATTATTAGTGTTATTAAATGAAAGCCGAACAGGCTGCTTGCAAGGGAATGTTTGATGGTAAAGAAATAGTAACACCTGTGTTTCCTTTAAATACATTACTCTTTAGTCTTGCAGGCAGTCTACAATTTCTGTGGGCATGCATTCTGAAAGCAGCTTGTTAGAAGTCATTTCAAACAGTGTTACAAGTGTAAACAAAATGCAATTGCAATTGGGGCGAGCCAGCATCATCACTAAAGCCAGTTATTGGGATTTTCTTCCAAAACTTCAAGGTGTTTTGAACCGACTGGTAATACTGTAATGAAGCACCCCAGTGAGGAGAACCGGCAGCTACATCCCCTGCTAGTATCTCTAAAACCATTTGAGAAGAGCCAGCAGCTACATCCCTTGCTAGTATCTATAAAACCATTTGAGAAGAGCCAGCAGCTGCATCCCCTGCTAGTATATCTAAAACCATTTGAGAAGAAGAGCCAGCAGCTACATCCCCTGCTAGTATCTCAAACCATTTGAGAAGAAGAGCCAGCAGCTGCATCCCCTGCTAGTATCTCTAAAACCATTTGAGAAGAGCCAGCAGCTGCATCCCCTGCTAGTATCTCTAAAACCATTTGAGAAGAAGAGCCAGCAGCTGCATCCCCTGCTAGTATCTCTAAAACCATTTGAGAAGAAGAGCCAGCAGCTGCATCCCCTGCTAGTATCTATAAAACCATTTGAGAAGAAGAGCCAGCAGCTACATCCCCTGCTAGTATCTCTAAAACCATTTGAGAAGAAGAGCTGGCAGCTACATCCCCTGCTGGTATCTCAAACCATTTGAGAAGAGCCAGCAGCTGCATCCCCTGCTAGTATCTCTAAAACCATTTGAGAAGAAGAGCCAGCAGCTGCATCCCCTGCTAGTATCTCTAAAACCATTTGAGAAGAGCCAGCAGCTGCATCCCCTGCTAGTATCTCTAAAACCATTTGAGATGACCACTTCATAGGAGGCTGTGTGGTCCAGTGGTTAAAGAAACGGGCTTGTAACCAGGAGGTCCCCGATTCAAATCCCACCTCAGCCACTGACTCATTGTGTGACCCTGAGCAAGTCACTTAACCTCCTTGTGCTCTGTCTTTCGGGTGAGATGCACTTGTAAGTGACTCTGCAGCTGATGCATAGTTCACACACCCTAGTCTCTGTAAGTCGCCTTGGATAAAGGTATCTGCTAAATCTGCTAAATAAACATATTTTCAGTGTTACGGCGCCCTTCACTTTGAGCTGTGACCCAAGATGACATATTATGTTTTTAAGCTTCTTGGGTATAGAGCACCACACATGTTTTACAGTTGGTCCTTTTCTAATAGTTTACCTTTTAAAATTCAGGGTTTGAATTTATGGATTATAATATGTTACTACTGCCATAGAGACTGAGTTATCAGAATTAAAACTGTACAGTAGCATGTTATCAGATATTTATATTTAAACCTTATTTTATTACTGATGAATGTCTTCCCTTTCCTTCAGTGTATTGATCTGAAATTCTGTATAGGAGGTTATGACCCTCCTCACTGTCCAATAATCACTTGTAATCAACATGTTAAAGGCTTTTTCATCTAAATGTTTAAATGGATACATGGGGTTTTAAAGTTTGTAATGTTATTATTTTAGTTTTTCAAGCTGTTAAATAATCCAGTTGTATAACATTATTTAATATTGTTCTAATGCTTGCCAACTAGTCTGATTTAATTGCCAGACCAAGTTAGTAAAAAAAAAAACAGTAGTCTTTCTAGCTTTGTTAGCATAAAGTAACACATCTGAATAATTAGCATCCCCCTAATAGCCCCTTAAACACTTCAGAGGCACTCTGCTGTGAAAGCTCAACCCATCAGAGCCAATGCCAGGGATGGGCAAATCCGGTCCATGTTTAATAGGGCTTAATAAATAATGGACTGCTTTAGGACCTGTGGGTGGATGTTTAACTGGTTACATTAAATACTTGCGAACATGGCTGGAACAAAGACCTGGACTGGAGGAGCCAGCTATGCCCACCACTGGGTTACGTGATTGCCAATTGGGCAGAGCTTATTGATGACATCACACCGCTGAATTCTAATTCTAAAGTGGGTAATTATTGCTTGTTCATGATGATGTTTATAATTATAACATTACTATGTCTGCTATATTACTGTGTCACTCAATAAGATTCTTTATTAATGTGTAAGATTCCAATATTCAAAGAATTTAATGAGGACTTGCTCATATCTTTATGTTGACTCTTATTGGATATCCATGATAACCTGATAATAGGTTGGGTTTTTATACACATTTGTGTTGCTAAATTAGACCCTTTTACCCAACAATCATATCAAATAATGCTGAACAGCAGGATAATATATGTTTATCTGCAGCAAACAACAAAGCACTAGATGGTCCTGTGTTAATGTTCTTAACCCAGTCATCCATGTGTGTGTGTGTGAGTCCCTCTTGCATATTTTGCCGCATTTGCTATTTCCGGACGAGTTCAGGTAGTAAACCAACTTCAGTTTAATTTAAGTTAGCGTTGAAAGTCCCCTTATAGAAAATAAGTTTCTTTTAATATGCACAAAAAGCAAGTCTGGTTTTAAAACTTGTGCTAGCTTATCCAGTGGTCAGGAAGTTTGATTCAGGGGCTGCTGTGAATGTGGCCTGCCTGGTCCAGTGGTCAGGAAGTTTGATTCAGGGGCTGCTGTGAATGTGGCCTGCCTGGTCCAGTGGTCAGGAAGTTTGGTTCTGGGGCTGCTGTGAATGTGGCCTGCCTGGTCCAGTGGTCAGGAAGTTTGATTCTGGGGCTGCTGTGAATGTGGCCTGCCTGGTCCAGTGGTCAGGAAGTTTGATTCAGGGGCTGCTGTGAATGTGGCCTGCCTGGTCCAGTGGTCAGGAAGTTTGATTCAGGGGCTGCTGTGAATGTGGCCTGCCTGGTCCAGTGGTCAGGAAGTTTGATTCAGGGGCTGCTGTGAATGTGGCCTGCCTGGTCCAGTGCTGTCCTCCAAGGAAGGGGATTTGTGCTGATAATACTGATAATGGTAAAAGAAAGAAAAGGTGAAAGTGGGCTTGGGCAAGCTCAGAGATTAAAATGCTGCAGAGAATGAAGAATGATAGTGCTGTAGCAAAGGTTTATGATGACCATTACGCCACACAGTTGGTTTCAATTTTATTTAAATTATCCATGGGAATGACTGAGACCATAAATTAAACCCAATCATAAAATATCTTTTCAAAGTACTGCATAAAAGGTAATGTAACTTCATAATTTTTTTGTCACCATTTGTCTATAGCCTTTTTTCTTTTATTGTCTCCAGATTTCGTTTCGAGATGCTGTATTGCGAGTCCCCTTGCCTTCCTTATCCTATGTATGTAACCCAACACACACAGGGGGTTTCCTTTTAGCTATTGGTCATACTTGTTGTGATTACAAGAAGAGTCAGAGGTCTGGTAATGGTATAAATCACCATCATGAGAGACTGTTTTCTCCCACATACTCTAGATGCACCCTGACGTCATAACTATTATATGACAGGTGTTTTGGACTTTTTAAGGTCTCGGGTTAACCAATCAGTCGGTCAGGAGCCTTCAGCTTCAAAGGACTCAATCACTGGGCTCAGTGACAGGCTGCTGTTGCTATTGGCTCAATATGGCATTTGTTTATCCAGGTTTGAGCAGAATCAGGGTAACAGGATCTGAGCAGATTCAATAAACAAACGTCACAAAGGCTCCCATTGCTAGTATACCAACAGCATCCTGTAACTGAACCCAGTGGCTGATTTGCTACAAGTCTCAGAGACAGAGTGGAAGCTTCTTTGTTTTTAATCCAGGACCTTACAAAAAGAAAGACCAATGGCTATAATTTGAGGATGCATGGAGTATACATGGAGACAGCTGTCTCCCTCTGGTATAAAACCGTGACTTTAGGAAGACTGTCATCTCCTCATACACGCAATGCCCCCTCTTGTTATTGCTTAAACGTTTGAGACAATGCCATTCTACTGCAGAGGTACAAGACACTGAGGGTGACGGGATGAGGTGCGTACCAAGACAGTGCTGGAGAACAGTATAGCACCAAGTTAAACTATATTAATGGCATTTTCAAGCTACGTTGTACCTGGGATCTGCTGATTTGAAAATGCTTGACTTGTTAATGATCAGTACAGTATCTATAGTGATTATACTACAAGCCAAATCTCTTAGTCTCTCAGAACACAGAAAATACTATGTGTGTATTCTTGTAGTACATAAACTACAACAGATAACCTGAATCTGGCTAGCTCTGTCACTAGCTACAAATCAGTACAAATGGTAGAACTCATTATCAGCTGGTTTGTTTGTACCTAAATGCCTCTATATTGAGCACATTTAAAATCAAGGCTATTTCTGTGTCCAGTTTTCTACTGGATTCGGAAGCCAGTCCCCACTCCCAGCTGTGTACTGTATATCTACAGCAATTGTTGTGTGCTAAAGGGCTACAATTCAAACCTCAGCTTTCCATATTGTCATCCGAGGCTGAATAAAAACAAGCTGAAAAACAACAGCTACCCTTTTAATTGTAAATTAGGAACTGACAGAAAGCAGAAAATTGAGTTACAGATATCCGAATATCTCTAATGAGGTTGTTCTATTTTGTTTTTTAAGGAAGGGGAATTGTTTTTCTTTCCTTGCATCCAAAGACGCCCACGTAAAGACGGCAGGCCATTAATACTGTGGTAGAATGCATCTGAAGCTAATATTCAAGCCTGTGATCCATCTAGATGTCTGGCACATGCTATTATAGGCCACGCAGAGAGAATAGGCCTGTGGCTTTATCATTGCACCCAGTGTGACAACTTGATTTTCTGCTTTCTCCGCAAGCTGCAGCCACACGACATGATGGGGCTGTTAATTTGTGCATTTCATGGTGTCTGTCAGGGCTGTGGAAAAGGAGAAAGAGAGCAGTTTAGGGAAAGGGAATGGAGCATGTCCCAGCCACGGAAGCACCTGTCTGCACTGACGGCAGGGAGCACTTCTCATTAGTGTGCAGGTCTCTAACCGCAGCCACCGCCTGACAGCATGGCGCGCACACACACACACACACACGCACTGTGACAGGCACAGAAAAAATGGGAGGCAGCCCGGTCCTATTGTTTGCCCTTGATGAGCATGTCATTAATGGAAATGGAAGAAACTGGAGGGGCACATCAGTATTCAAATAGCCTGCCGGCTTCCTTCTATTCATTCTTCTGCCGCCTTCACAGGATTTGTTTTTATCAATGCAAGGCTTTTTAAATCTTATAACATGAAGGAAAAAACAAAATGTGCTTGAAAACACAGCTTTAAAAGAGATATCGTAGGTAAAATGAAAAGCGTTAGCACACACATGCTTTAAAAGAGATAGCGTAGGTATAATGAAAGGATTTAGCGCATACATGGTATAAAAGAGATATCGTAGGTATAATGAAAGGGTTTAACATGCACACGCTTTAAAAGAGATATCATACGTATGACGAAAGGCTTTAGCCCAAACACGCTTTAAAAGAGATATTGTAGGTAAAATGAAAGGCTTTAACATGCACACGCTTTAGGAGATATCATACATATGATGAAAGGCTTTAGCACACACATGCTTTAAATTAGATATCGTAGGTATGATGAAAGGCTTTAGCATGTACACACTTTGTGTTTTTAAGATGCTATAGAGTGTTTTTCTTATGTTTTGTTTCCCTAAATGTGTGTGCCAGCAAAAAAGCTAGTAGTAGTAGTATTTTTTCTTTTTTTTGCCTTCTATTTTGTCGAGGCTTGATTTACTTCAGCTAGTCTTAAGCTATTCTATTCAGGTAATGCCAGAGATGTAAGGTGTTCCACAGCAGCCTTGTGGAGTGGCTTCATTAATGTGTGGTTGGGTTCCTCTCATCGTATATAATATGTATTTATGTTAATGTTTATCACATAGGATTAGATCAAAAAAGATGCTAAAGGGCCTGCTGATTCTAATGTGTCCTTAAATGTCACACATGTTGGTGACACCAGAACTCATGAAATGTACTAAAATCTCGCAAATAGTTCATCTCAGAGTCTGAGGTTTGACATGATTATCCCAACCTTAGTCAGTAAGCGTGATAACAGGGACTTTCAGTTGAGCATACTGATGGGGCCAACTATTCTCCAGCCATAACAGCAATATTATCACCACAGTCAGTCCTCTAGCAGGTCATTGGGAGAGGCATTTATGGCTTAGCTATATTGGTTTTCTATAAGCTGTAACATACTTGAAAGGTCTGGGGCATCTGAGTACTCCTACTCCTGACCAAACAGTGATCCATGTTTAGTTAAAGGAACCTGGTGCACAGAACAGTAAGCTAGCTGTCCACTTGTTCTGGAGAACCGAAGAGTAAACACAGCGCTCTGGAGGTGAGGGTCAGTGTTGATAGATAATCATTAACTTTATTTTGTTCATATACTCAAGTGGAACACTTATTTATTGCCCGAATGCATTTGTATTACAGTTTATGTAAAGCAGCTACAAAGATATGAAAAAATATTTCTGAGAAAAATTGTCTAGCATCAAGATGACCAGCTAAAATGTTGAAAAATACATTTTAATGGAGACATTTACATGTTGCCAAATGGTAGGGAAGCGATACCACTTCTGCTAAATCTAAAATCTGCTATTATGTTTTCTCCATTTATACAATTTTTGCAAACCTTTGTTCATGCAAATGTCTTATCGTATAGACACCCATCCTTTGCATATACATGGAAGGAAATTCAACCATTAATAATACAGCACTTTTCATATGATGACAAATGAATTCATGCACCCTTAAATGAATATTCTATATTAAGCATCTCATCATTTCATTATGATATCACTTCTATTATGTCCACTCCTGATCAAGATGATTTAAGAATAAAAAATGATTATTTATTGTTTCATCAGTTTATATATAAATGCAATAATGGTAGTCCAATCGTATTTTTCTAACTTTTCTGTCAGGTTATATAGAACATACATTTCTTAGCATATGCATGCAAATGTTTCTAAAGAGATGACAGAAGAATGACACCACATCTATCCAAGGTAATGTCCAATCAGTTGCTTATTAAGAAAATGTAACTTACAGATTCAATTTTGTTTAAACCAAAGTCATCGCTGAACATGAAATGAATGAAAAATATTACATGATCAAAAAGCAGCAGATTTCTTTCAAGTCCTTAATTATGTACACTTGTCTTGCATATGAAATGGAAAATTATCGTAACATGAACAGGTTATTGTGTTTTCATCTGTCATTCTCTGCAGCAGTTAGCAGGTACCTGGAACTGGCCTGTGTGGCTGCAGCGTGGAATTGAAGTGCTGGGTTCTGGCAGAACTAATGCAGAAATTCAGGTCCTTCTTACAATACTCGGCTAAGGCAAATTCACATGTGAATTCCTGCTTCCTGAGACCAACGTTTTTAGAGGGATCAAGAAAGGATTGAGTTTTGCAGCCAAAAGAAAAGCTGACTCTCAAAACAATAATTGTGTGAATATAGTAATTGTTCCAGCCGTGTAATTGTATTTAAAACAGGATTCATTCAACGGACTTTCTACATATTATTATTATTATTATTATTTATTTCTTAGCAGACGCCCTTATCCAGGGCGACTTACAATCGCAGGCAAAAACATTTCAAGCGTTACAATACAAGTAATACAATAAGAGCAAGAAATACAATAACTTTTGTTCAAGTAAAGTACAAGTTTGACAAACCACAATTCAATAATACAGCAGGTAAGTGATAGTTACATCAGGATATGATTAAATAGTGATAGTTACATCAGGATGTGATTAAATACAAAGTACTACAGGTTAAAAACTTGGCAGATTACAGTATTCTGAAGTACAGGATTAAATGCAGTAAAATAGGGGCTGATAAGAGCAAAATAAAGCACATTTACATGAAGGGTGATAGTGTCCCAGGATACAAACAGAGGAGTTCTACAGGTGCTCTTTGAAGAGGTGAGTCTTAAGGAGGCGCCGGAATGTGGTCAGGGACTGGGCAGTCCTGACATCTGTAGGAAGGTCATTCCACCACTGCGGAGCAAGGGTGGAGAAGGAGCGGGCTTTGGAGGCAGGGGAGCGTAGCGGTGGTAGAGCTAGTCTTCTAGTGCAGGCGGAGCGGAGAGGTCGAGTGGGGGTGTAGGGAGAGATGAGGGTCTGGAGGTAGCTGGGTGCAGACTGGTCAAGGCATCTGTAGGCTAGTACATATCCTCCCTTACTCTGGTCCCACCGCAGTCGGATATGTGACGGATTACTGTACATGCATTATAACACAGGGGCATAGATATGAATGGTAACAGCAGCAGTGTGGAGTAGTGGTAAGAGCTCAGGACTCTTGACCGGAGGGTCGTGGGTTCAATCCCCAGTGGGGGACACTGCTGCTGTACCCTTGAGCAAGGTACTTTACCTAGATTGCTCCAGTAAAACCCCAACTGTATAAATGGGTAATTGTATGTAAAAATAATGTGATATCTGTATAATGTATAATGTGATATCTTGTAACAATTGTAAGTCGCCCTGGATAAGGGCGTCTGCTAAGAAATAAATAATTATAAATTAATTAATTAACATAGTACAGTTGTGCACACAGTGGCTAAAGGGGTATTTTCCTCCGGACAGTGTTTGGATGGGCAAGTGAAAACTGGTCATTTTGGACAGAATTGTTTGATTCATAGTTAAGCATGCATGTGGGCAGTTTTGTTTGGTTTGGATCTAAGGCGTTGCTTTGTATCTGACTGAAATGGCCCTTGTTCACAACGTCACGTAGGTGGAAAACCTACTGGTAGCACCTCGAACGTCACGTCATTTACAAGCTTTTCACTTTTCACAGGAATATTCTCACTTCATTTGTCATCAGATCCATGCCTTTGTTATTGACATCCTCCCTTTTACTGTACTTTCATTCAATGACTACACATAACTCAACCACAGGTTAACTAGCAAAATTCAGACAAGTGGTCCCGAAGTCAAGAGTACATCAAATGCTAAATATGCTGTGCAGTTTGTATTTGGACATTCTGGGTTAGAGCACACAAGCAAATCGTTTCCAATTACATTTAACAGGATCAAACAGGGCTAAAATATGACACGACCTGAAGACTTCCAATAAAAAAATGACCTGTTTCCCAACATAAAATTGTATGTGAAATATGACATATTACAGTATTTATACTGTATATACTGGCTTGAGCATTGCATAAAGAAAGGCCTTGTTCCTGATATTTTGTTTTTTAAAATGAAGAAGCTCTTCTGCTTTTTTGTTTGCTTTGTAATCTTTTGTGTCTATAACTCTAATCACATCTCTGAAACATGAAACATTTTAAAACGTTACCCATAGCTTTCATGGGGTGAGCGTGCTCTTTGAATGCTTGTGCCACATGATAAAGACTTGAATAAGAAGACCATTACTTCCAGCTGCTAGGACCCTTTAAGTAGCTGGCCTGCATCCCTCAGATTGCTGTGTTAATTAATGGTAACAATACATTGAAAACTAAGAGAGGTAGAAAGAAAAGAACCAAAGGGCTGAGCTTGTTTTAACATTACAGTATGTGTACTTGAGATGCTTGCTCTTCTGATTGAGCCCACTATAATCAACTCCTCTTTCTTTTCATACTTAATGGGAAGGACTCAACAAAAAAAAAAAAAGCACAGCAAAAACAATACCAGCCGAATTGTATTTATACTTACGTGTATGAGAAAAAGAAATATCAGGGTACGCCTTTTTTATAGTTGCAAATTAGTATATAAATGCTGCACTAAAAATGTGGTTCTATGTTATAAAGTAGCGTATTATGAAAAAGGATAAAGCACCAAATGATTTATACAAACAGCTCCCCAATAAATTGAACTGAGGCTTTTCAAGCCTGTTCCTGAACTGGAGGCCTAATGAGGGCCTATGTTTCATAAATACAGCAACAATAAAATCAGCAACATGAAGTGCTGCACTCGCCCCACCCCCAGTGAATCCGGTTTCAATGAGATCTGTGCTTGCCCCCGGCCACTTAGCTGCTGAAAGCAGTAACGGTAGAACAGGAAATTTGAGTGTTTTCTTCTTTTTTTTGCTTGCTTTTAAATTAGTGTTTTATTGGCAGCCAATTACAAGACCTGAGCGTAAAGCACAAAAACAAGTCAAGTGGTGCTTTCTGGCTGCCATTGTGGGTTTAGTATGTTCTGCCATGATAACAAAAACTACTCTGTGCTTTGCCTGACCTTAAAAAGATTAAACAGTGGTCTTATTACATCAGGTATAGGGCCATTTCCACTGGCTGTACAGAAAGAAACTTTGAGTTGGACATTTTTCAAATGATCTCAAAACATGCTTCCGTGATAATATTTAATTAGTCCTTAATCCATTTCTACAGTTTTCAAATGCATGGCTTCGTGGAAGTGGTAGGCCATTTGATCTTTCCACAGACAGAAAGATGTTTAATTACATGGTGTTAACACTGTGTGCTACTGAACTATAGAACTGGGGCCCTACTTTGAAGCAAGGGCAAAGGCACATTTTATTAAAATAATACTTGTAATGACATAAAACTAGCAAGAAGACATATTCCAGGTTTATTTTTTTATAATCCATGGCCAAAACAAGAAGAGGCTTACTTGTTTTCTTTGTACCTATGCCATATGTTTGATAGATAGGCCCCCGGGGATGAAAATGCTGTTAGGGTCCTGCACATAGTACCGATATCCCCCCTTCCAACCCTTTACACTGCTTACAGTACACCTAATACAGCGTCTCAACCAGCAAGCCCGCAGAACATCCGAATTGTCATCCATCAGCTTTATGACATTTTTTCATGCTCAAAAATCTTAAAAGTAATTGTTGCTGGTTTAAAATATATATTTTTTATTAGCACAGTCCAACCGATGTCTTGAGTCAAATAATCCTCCATATGTTCATATTAAACAACCAATAATTATTATTAACTCAGTAATTAATGTGCTTGATTAAGGATAAATTAATTTATTACGTTTCTTTTAGTATTTCAAAAAACATTGCAACCTGCCCAAGGATTCAAATGTAATCACGGCTCTGCTAACTATGATAAATAGGTAAGCAAGGTAAATAGTATTCATAGTGGTTTGTGTCACAAATATAATCCACAGTGTTCAATGGAAATATAACTGGACAGATACAGTATACCATGGGACAGTCCAGGCTACATATCTGCTGTGTCTGATTTAAATCCACAGGGCTCAGACAAGGTTTTTGGTTTCCTCATTCCAGAAAGCCTTGCAGTTTGCCACATAACCTTTTGGAATGAGGCAATCAAAACCATAGCTAGGGAGTTTAACCATGCTCAGCATATTTTGCAGAACATTCGCACTCAGAAGTGCTCAATTAATTAACACAAGTTTTGATTCTTTCTTTTAAGAAACAACTATTCTTTGTATAAATGTATTTAACAAGATTAGTTAAGGTCTGTCTTCCAGGAAAGCCTTTAGAGTAATCACTTCTGAGAGTAACAAACACACTCCAAACGAGTGACTACTGTTTGCTCCTTATCAAACTGTCTCTGTATTGGGGAAACAATAAATTATATATTGTACCAGCACCCTCCCTCAGGGCCTGGCTCAGAGTACCACAGATATATTGTACCAGCACCCTCCCCCAGGGCCTGGCTCAGAGTACCACAGATATATTGTACCAGCACCCTCCTCGAGGCCTGGCTCAGAGTACCACAGATATATTGTACCAGCACCCTCACCCAGGGCCTGGCTCAGAGTACCACAGATATATTGTACCAGCACCCTCCCTCAGGGGCTGGCTCAGAGTACCACAGATATATTGTACCAGCACCCTCCCTCGGGGCCTGGCTCAGAGTACCACAGATATATTGTACCAGCACCCTCCCTCAGGGGCCTGGCTCAGAGTACCACAGATATATTGTACCAGCACCCTCCCTCAGGGGCCTGGCTCAGAGTACCACAGATATATTGTACCAGCACCCTCCCTCAGGGGCTGGCTCAGAGTACCACAGATATATTGTACCAGCACCCTCCCTCAGGGGCTGGCTCAGAGTACCACAGATATATTGTACCAGCACCCTCCTCTGGGGCCTGGCTCAGAGTACCACAGATATAATGTACCAGCACCCTCCTCTGGGGCCTGGCTCAGAGTACCACAGATATATTGTACCAGCACCCTCCCTCGGGGCCTGGCTCAGAGTACCACAGATATATTGTACCAGCACCCTCCTCTGGGGCCTGGCTCAGAGTACCACAGATATATTGTACCAGCACCCTCCCTCGGGGCCTGGCTCAGAGTACCACAGATATATTGTACCAGCACCCTCCCTCGGGGCCTGGCTCAGAGTAGCCACAGTTCAGAGAGGGTGCAGAATGATGTAGCTGGATTGGCAGCAGCATCATTAATATTTCTGCCCTTTCAGAGGCGAGGAGACTACATGCTCATTTGAATGCTAATTTCCTATTTAAAATCCTCCCTCGTGGACAGGGCGCTGAAAGACTTCTACATCACAGATGCAGAGTATCAGATAGTGCTCCCCCAATAGTGCATCGAAACCTCAATTAATTAACCCTTGGGCTAAGCAGGCAGGTACATTGGCGGTGGCCACAGGCGGTGGATGGCTGAGATGTAAATGTGCATCTCATTTCTAGGGCAGTGAGCACTGCCGTTTTGATCTGAAAGAGCCGGTACCCCTCACCCCCTCTAATCCCCGAGATTCCACCTAGCTGCAAGGATTCAAAAGGAAATCGTGGTCGATGGCGCTGTTAGAAATGAAACGCTTTAAAACGTTTCTTTGTTTACTTCTGCTCCCCAGCGATTTGCCATTGTACACACCAAATGGAAAGTGACTCGCCTTTAATTGGGAAGGTCTGTAAGCAGTTGTCATATGGAAAATGTTTGAATAGAGATTATCTGCAGCACTTCATTCAAATCCACTCCGTTTAGAAAATGAAAGCTATTGGAGGTCGGTCAAGAAACTAGAGGATTACATGGATTGACTATATTTACCCCATTAACACTTAACTGAGACGGGGAACAAGCTGGTTATTATTTAAACTGCGTTATGTGTAATTTGGCGATCCTTTGTCGTTTGACGTGTAGTGACGTGTTATTTTTTGTTGTCACAGTTCTGTCAACTGCCAAGTGTCGGCAAACACATGCTATAAACTATATAGTTACAAAGCCTAAAATATACATAAGCGTACTTTGTTATAACAGAACTTGTAATATGTTACTGTGCTAGTGGTCTGTTAAAGTATTATAACAACGTACTGTATTCGTTAAACATATCTGAACTGTCGTTGGTAATTCATTTTTTATTTAATAATGCAAGAAAACAACACTTTTTTAGTAAGAGATAGTTATACTTCGATAATGTGTTCTAGCAAATTCAACTCCACACCCCATTTCTACCACACGATGTACCATCTGTATAGGCTCATCCCATACCCCAATAAAACCCATCTAGACTTTCACGAGCAAGAAAGGGAAACGATGTTCATTGCCTGGTTTTTAGGGGATCAATGGCTTCACTAATCACCGTGCAGAGGATGGCGTGATTTGTAGTCGATTTTAAATGCAGGCTATGATTAGGGGGCTGCTAGTAAGTGCATTAGCTGTCTTAGTGTGGCGATGGAGTAAATAGGCGTTTTATTTATCGCAGTGCCCGGGGCCTCTTAGCGGAAGAGCGCTTCTCCAAATTGAAATATAGCAAGAGTTTACACTCCTGATTAGGGCTTGAAGCGCAGAGCCCAAGGCTATCATCAAACAGAAACACGGCTCGCTGACACCTAATTGTCACTGGATTAATGTGCAAACAGGGACAGCAAACCGCCACGACAAATAACACTGTCAATGCTGCTGCTGCTGGTGGCCCGTTGTCCACTTCCAGCGGTCAGCGGAGCTGAATTTGATGCCAGTGATGCGCTGTACAGAACGCTTGTGACAAGGCGCTGAATCCCAATGTATTATTATTAATAATAATAACAGTGACCAAAGTTTCAAGAGTCCCAACCTCAGTCAAGTTCGTGTGTAGTCAGTAGGTCTCAGTTCCCACTTCAATTTCCAAAGCAATTGTTAACAATTTTTAGGCGTTTTTTGTTATTAAAAGTTCACCAGATACGCTATTTATGACACGTCTGTACCAAATTAAAGCAATTCATCACATGAACTACACTGCTACAGGGCCTACAGCAGTTTATGCTTTCTCGGTTTCACAGTAATAACTTTTTATTAACGAATGTGTTAAAGTTAAGGATGGCTTGTGGTCTAGAATTATAATATAAAACGAAATTGAGACTATTACGAATACAGGGCTACATGTTAGATAACTTTACTCACTTATGCTAATGGTGATAGTATTAGTAGTGTAGGCGTCCTAATGGCACGATCCGATTTATTCATGTTACAGATTTAAAATTAATCTACGCTGTAAATGATTCTATCCAGTTTAACTACCGGATAACTGGACTGCCTAAAATTCTTTAAAGAACAGATAAACCGAGGATTTCAAATGTACATTACTGATGCGAGCACATCTCAATGCATCCAATGGGAATTATTGGTATAGGACTACGTCAGCTGTTGTTATATGATAACAGTGTGAATTGATTAACGCTGCATTACATTTATATCATTTAAAAAAAAAACAGCTACGATTTATTAACCTACATGACATCCAGAATTCAAGTTACACAGCCTGATGGGTTACCAAGGTTAGGTTATCTAAAGGCAGATTTATAAATGAATAAATAAATACATACATACATGAATAAATAAATAATGTGCAATACGATACTAGATTATATATATATATATAGAGAGAGAGAGAGAGAGAGAGAGAGAGAGAGAGAGAGAGAGAGAGAGAGAGAGAGAGAGAGAGAGAGAGAGAGAGAGAGAGAGAGAGAGAGAGAGAGAGAGAGAGAGAGAGAGAGATAGTGTGTTGTTATTTATTCACTAGCAATAATCCAATGGAGGTGAGATTCTGAAGTCTTAAGCATGTTCATTTCTGTATTTGTATTAAACGAGTTTGATTTAATGGTTTCCTTGTGTTAAACAGAGCTGTTGCTGGGCCCAATAGGATGAATAAAACGTTCATGCTGATGGACACTGGAAATATTCTCTTCAAATCCAGCTTTTTACAGACAATTACACAAATGTGTTGAACTTTGAAGTCGATTAAGTGAAATATGTTCTGTTAAAACACGGATAACATCATTATTTCGAACACGTACAGTATTATATGATGGGATCTGAACTGCAATACAGACAAGGCACCGAGACTGGCTTTATTTCAAGAGTGGTACCAATAAAAAAACAGACTGCTAAAGGGTCTGTGGTCAATCATGTAGAATAATGATATCTGTTTATTTATGGATGTATCAGTGTAATCACGTATCAGACTTGCTACTCTATTCGGTGGACACATTGTGCAGAACCCTTGACACTTCTCAAGATGACTCGAGGTAAATAATAAAAGGATGCCTTTTATTTGTAAATTCAACATTCAAATAATACACTTTTACACAGGCCATCAGTTGTTCTTTTATTTTAGTAACCATTTACAAAACACAATACTATATAAACCCGCAAAACATCTCAGTGTATTGCTAATTACAAAATATACATTTTAGCGTAGCTTCTCTTTAACACAATGAGTGATTGTTAACAGGAAGATGTTCTGAACATACCCGCTTCTTATGATAAACAAATCCTAAAATCATGGACTTTTATTATTATAATAATAATAATAATAATAATAATAATAATAATAATAATAATAATAATAATAATAATAATAATAATAATAATAATAATAATAATAATATGTGACATCCCTTCCATAAACTGTTAATTAATAGAATGCTCATTTCAGCATTATAATACAAACCTTTCATAACCAAAATTGCATTATGACCTTTACAATAATTCATTGCAGGCACTGAAGAGTAAGGGCCCCTTCACACGCTGATAATTTGATTACTAGAACATCTGTAACATCGATAATGTCCGCCGAGATTGTTTTGCGCAACCAAACATGCAAGACCCATAAAGGCAGTGTGTCATCTATATTATTTCTGACACATAACCCGCACAATCCATTATGAAGTATATCTTTTTTTAATCCATTTTGTTGAAACAACATGTGCTTTAAACTGTCATTTAGCATCAAAATCATAAAGTACTTAAGGCAACATCCACGATCCATCGTCACCTAAGTAACGGGACTGCTATTATCTATAGGTCTATATTCACGGAATAGGACTATAGTCTAAACTGAAACGGATCAACGCCAGTTAAAATCTATTGAATTACTTATGCTTGTTTGTGGGTACCGGTACACTTTGGGGGACCTTAGTGATTTATAACAACCTGTCAAGTAAAACCAAAAATACTGTTTGCATGTGTGATCATATGCGCGTCCATGCAGAATATCGGGTGGTCAAGCGTTATAATGAGGCGCAGCTGTAACTCAAACAAGGCTCTCTATGTGTATTTGTTTGTTAACTAATTCAGTTTATTACCCAGCTCGGAACAAATGCCTGAGAAAGGAAAGTAGATGCACTGGGGTCTTTGCACAACAAACACACTGATAATCAGCTCTGCCCTGTCATGCCTATGATTTTACCACCAGAGCAGTTTTGGGGCTGGGGTCCCCAGTGGCTCATCTACTAAAGATACTGTCGCGGAGTGCTGGAAGGTGCCGATCTTGGCCTGGGACCAATAGTGTGCATTGATCTTTAAGCTAGCACCCCTCCTGTCCTGGTGCCAGAAGAGACCAGGTGGAGATCAGTCAAGCTGACCTCACCTGTCCAGGTAACATGGCAGCACCCACAGTTTAGGTTCACTATTGCTAGCTGGTAGTTGTTCACACTTCTTCCTACGGGCTCTGCATTAACCCAATTATCCTTCGCGCTGAATCACCGCAGCGGACTGCCTCTCTAACCCCCGCAGCACATTCATTCTTCCGAATACCCCTTAGTTACAAATGCAATATTTCATTAACGAGGTTTTTTTTAGTATCTTGTTCAGAAGAAAAACAAATTCAACATTGTAATGAGAGGACATATTTATTACAGCCCTACGGCTCTGGTGCTTGGCCCGGTTAACCCACAGCTTTGAGGATTATATCCATTAACACCGCCATCCACCAAAACAGCCCCAGGCGAGCTTTGTATAACGCTATGTGTCGGCGTTGCTCATGGCGGCATTGGTGTCAAGTCCATCAGACACCCGGGTCTGAAGAAACCCAATGGGTGGAATATAAATGTGTTGCCTAACCAGAGGAAGCACTGCGTTCACAAACCAATTGCGGAATCCATTAAGCTAATTTATTAAATGCAATTTGCTTTGTGTCATTGAGCTGAGTAATGCTGGAGAGTGTTAAAAAAGGAAGGCAGAGTTCTACTGTGCAGGACAGCAAAGGAAACACGACACTGACACGTAGAGTTATAGAGAAATTAAGAAAGGTTGATGAAAAGGTAATTCGCGGACAAGTACGAAAAGAAAAATCCGTGAGGTCGAACCGAGGAAGAAAAAGGCATTATGACGATGACTAGAGCTGGCTTGGGAAGGGGGTGCGAAATGATCACTGGTATAAATTTTCAATTAAAATACATGTTGTAAAAATAGTTTTTTTATAGATCACAGAGCTACGCGATTCCCATGATATACATTATATGTATTTGCATATATGGTGGCACTTGACAGCTTTCCCACATGAGTGATTGATAACATATTGTGATGTTGCATCGTGATGGCTTTTTTCCCACTGGCGTTTTTTTAAATATCTGGATGCAAGTTAATTGTATGTATTGCACTTCAAGTTTCCCCTTTGTTTTTACTGTATGCAGCACTTAGTCTTCTTGTTTATCGCTATGCTTATTATTGGTTTAACAGTCACACAGTACTATGCGGTTCATATTTTGCTATAACATCCTTTTCTTTTTAAAATTACTTTTCGCTCAAATAAAACCTATATCATGTGGCAATTATCTTATAATTTGGTCGGTGTATGTCCTATCTCACAAAACACAAGGGGCTGAAATGCAGAACGGGGCTTGCTTTTCCATTACCAAACACCACAATCTTTTTTCCATCACTGGTCTGTTAAGTAATTTGCGAAAAGCTAACAAAGTCTGGCTACATCCTCATAGCGTCTGTTTAAAGCCATTACTTTGCCTTTTAATCAAACCGCGGTTGTGTCAAAATGCACAATTTACGCCATGAATCTCGCCGGCTTGTTACAGTTCACCGGCTGACCTTGAAAATGTTTGCGCTCCTAAACGTCTTCTCTTCGGCTCCTGCTGAAAATCCTCATCGCTTCTCCTTCTCGGGAAATAAATATCAGCACACAATCAGCGAGCAGCTATTGGCAAAAAGATCACCAGTAAATTATGATGGTGATTACAACAGCAGTGGTACCAGCATTACAAACCAAGACAGTAATACTACGACTACGACTACTAATAATATGTAGGTTCTAACCCGTAAGACGTACAGATATATACGTCTCACTATTAAACCGTACGTTATCTGCAACTAAAGCTATTAAATAATAAACACCAATTAAATAATATATTCGTGCTTTATATAACAACAAAATAACCCTTAGTGGATGATTAAGCGTGTTTTTCTTTTTTTTTTAAATCCCTATTTGGGTCTGATGCTGTCCTAACGCATTTAACTCCAGCCATCAGCTATGATTAAACACCTGCTGTTGTGGGGAAACAAACCACACTAATCCAATATGTATTTCTGACATCTTAAATATCACCCAATCCCCTGACATCAGGCACAGCTTTTCCGCGGGATGGAATTCTAAAACATATTTTTCTAATTTATGGATGGACAATAAATCAAAATTAAGCCTTGGACAATGAAATATACATCAGCGCAGAATGAACTGACTGTAAACTAGGACAAAACGGAACAGAAGTGAGAGGATTGCATTAGCAGGGGCCTACATTTCACACAGTTATTTATACACATCAATGCGACAACAAAAAAAACAAGACATTGTTCTTGTAAACAAATTCTAAAACTCAAACATACTAAGTAATGTTTGTTTATAATTATTATTATAGCAATTATGTTTTTAGTAATGGATAGGACCAAATATCAAGAACAATAACTTAAATGGACAATGTGCCTAAATGGTGCAGGTATGTAAAATGTGTACATTAAACTATAGCTTACAATGTAAACTGTTTGTTCATATTGTTTGTTGTGTAGTATTAAACAGTGGTGTTTTAAAATCAAGTTTCTGTCTAATGGATTTATTGCAGGATGTGTGCGTGTGTGTACGTGTGTCTGTGCGTGTGTATACGTGTGTACGTGTGTCTGTGCGTGTGTGCGCGTGTATGTGTTATTTTTTATAGTTTTTTGATCATGTTGGACTCTGTCCAATACCTTATTTAATAACGTGCCATGCAAGTCGACACAATGCAAACAATTACACACCGTTTTGTATGAAACATACACACATTAGCGGCAGACATTCTAATATGTGGAACGTGCATATGGACAATGGAAACTAAACACAGTGAGAAACTTATTCAACATATGCAAACCTTTTGTTTGTTGGGAGCGACGTTTCCAAACGTCGGCATATCTTAACACCGCTCGGCGTTCATGATGTCATTACCAAGACGACACTGCTTATTAATGTCGAATACAATAACGAGGATGTACAACTTTGAAGGCTGTGGTTTAAAGTCATCATACAATTTAATACAGCGAAATGTGTGCTTTCAAAGTCGTGTCATGCTTGACATTTTAATATTTATGAATTTAAATTCTATCTCTACCCTTCAAAGTAAAACATATAGTGTTTCAGTATGTATCCTCATACAAAACAGTCAAACAAAACAGCAGAAATAATGTAGCGTAACATTGATGAGAAAATAAACAACCAAAAAAATAAATAAATAAATAAAACACTAATACCTAATATTACTGAGGTGAAACCCACTAAACTGAGGGCCCGTTTAATTAAAAAAAAAAAGGTTAACTATATGAATATAATTTGGCTGTTTTTACATTATATTGAAGTTCCATTAATAACTATGTAATTTCAATAACGTTTTTATGAATAGAGCATTAATTAATTAACAGGGAGAAAGTGGCTAGGTCACCATGCCACAGCGACCCATACTGACCAGGTTTAGATCATTCAAATAGGCTCCGGTATCTTATACAGTTTGGCTATTTAATAACGAGAATGCGCAGAGCGTCGCCAGTGTGATTACTAGTCTGTTGTTCCCACAACCCCATTTTCTTATGAATGCATACAAAGAGCATTCTCCCTTTGCTAAGGGAGTTCTTATCCACAGTGTACATTTTGAATTGCAGGTCAGTGTCCAATTGATGCTTATTATTTGTGACTCTTCAACCTAGTGTTGAATCTTCAGCAGACTCCTGCAGATATATTAGTAGCTGTGAGCTATCCATACGACTTGTCAGGGTCCCCTTCTGAGCTAACAAGAAACCATGGGCTCAAATCTATCAAAAATGCTATCTTAATGGCATGATCAGGAATGAGGTTTTGCATGTACTGCATTTCCATAGAAACACTGTTTTTAAGATATGCCCATGTCTACCTTTGCTAATAGTTTGCTAATTGTCAAAGACAAAATAAAAACCACTTAACCAGTTTAGGTAACAACAAGCAAACAAATGAATTCAGTTGTTTCAAATTTCAGCACCATGGACAGAGCATCTCAAATCTGCAGTGTTGGTTACTAGGTGTTGTCCATAACTTCAAAACCCGACAATTATAATTTAAAAGCTAAAATAAAAAAACGTGTGTGCAAACTAATAATATATTGTCCTAAGGATAACAAAGAGAGCTTGTTTGCACACATAGAAGCACATACAAAAGTGATATGACTTAAAGCTACAGGAGCATACACTAATGTGACCTTTGAACCCGAATTAACATGAAGCTAATATTCACACTGACCTTTTGTTAAGAAAGTTCAGTGAATATGCAAGCTATGTAACTTGCTTTAGTTGAAATAGAACCCTTTTAATCTGTATTTCATTTTCCCGGTAGATGTGGTAACAGAGCATCTTTCTGAGCACATTGGCTCATAGTGTTTTATGATTGAGTCCCTCTTGGTAGGTCCACCTTTCATGTTGTCCAAAACAACAAATAAATACCACTGAGGGATCAAGAATAAAAGGTGTTAAACTTAAATAAGTCAGAGACATTAAGAAGTGAAAAAGAACTTGCATTCTTATATTGTTAAAATAATCTACAGCTTTTGCCATGTGGAACAGTTTTCTCTAAGGCCCAGTCAAAAAAAACAAAAAAAAAAACATGGAATAAATTATACCATTTTTCAAAATGTTGTCTTGAACAGCAGTGTTTGGGTCAGCAATACAGTTTTGATGTATGCCTTGTCCC
>NC_081190.1:9003134-9008134 GCF_902713425.1 Acipenser ruthenus | reverse complement strand
CATTTGCCATTCTGCACATCCATATTTGACACCACTTTAAAAAGAATGCTAATTAACATGGGAAGCTCCACTACTCTGACGATAAATCCCACAACTAAAAGGACAGTCGACTCGAAAACCATTTTAGGTTCATTGTCAGTTTCCAAGTCTCGGAAGGCCTGGTTCTAGCGCTCTGCTAACCACTTGTTCTATTGTGAAAAGTATATTATTTTAGCAAGTTTTTTTTTTTTTTTTACTTGACATGTACGGTATTATAATAGCTGAACTCGCCATATAATTCTTAATTAACCTGTATTTATACACACATTGAATTGATATTATACGGGTATTTACTATTGTTATCTTCAAATACCCACGCGATGTTTTTGCAGAAGGCTACCTGTATATTACAATTGGACAATTATGTAACAGTAATAGATATAAAGTAGTGTTTTAAATTTCAAAAGGTTGTCTTAATTTGACTTAATTGTTAATGTAAGTAAAATATCAAAGTAATCTCTAGAAACTGTACAAGTCATGATTGGGTTTAAAACTATCAATGATTTCGATTTTATGCATTTCGATTTCATGCATGCAGACCTAACAGTTTACAATACCAGCCAACGCTTTTAAGTATTTCAGTAAATCCATTTTTATTCCAATGCAAATAGCCCACATTCGGTGCTTTTAAGGCGTGGCGTTTCTGAATTATGAAGCACTTAAACACGCAATGTGGGCTACTGTACCTATAACGGTTTGCATTCGCTTCTGCTCGCTCCACTTCTTAACATGCTGGACTGATCAACGCCTGACCGGCAACTCATTCTTTTACCAAAAAAAGAAATACAAGTCACGAGGTGATTTGTTTGGTATAATCTTCTGTGTTACTTGGGCACCCATGACTGTGGATGAAAGGGCGCGCATTCAGAGTGCTCCCTGCCTTCTTGTGAGCGAGAAAGGATGTCACGTTGTTTTTCATTCCCTCCTCCGTTTCCCTTGGCTTGCAGTTGGCGCTGTGCCCACTCGCTCCTTCCTAGTCGCCTCCTCTGGGATCAGCAGGCAAAGTCACAGACTGCGGGAACAGAGCTTTCAAATTCATAAAATTCATAGGATTTTTCACAAATGAATGAACACAATTTTCTACCAATTTCCTCATTATGCAAATATGCAAAATATCAAATTTAGACCAATTAGGGTCCCCCACAGTTCCAAATTCACCCGTTTAGGCCATAATTGCAGAAACTATCAAATAATTACGGCCGCTAATTGGGAATATTTGTGACAGATACAACAAATTCTCGCACAAATTACATTTCATTCAAGGAACCACTGCACGCCACTGAAATTTTATAGAAGTCTAATTTAACTTACATAATGAACGGAATTGAGTACTTGTTATCAAATTTGAGCAATTCATAGCCCTGTAATGTAGAATGATCAAATAAATTAGAGCGAAATTTATACAATATTTTTCTGATCTACTTTGAAAGCCTCTATTTGTAGAAACTCATCCCATCACTGCTTTTGATATGTGTCATAAAAGTCACATCTAACTGTCGTGAAAGATACAAGATGATGGGATACATTTCCTATTACAGTGGTCAAGACATCATCCCTTCAGAGAAAGAGGTTATAACGTGTATGGTTTACGTTGAAACCCGTTGTTTCTTGTATTATGCCTTCATAAATAAATCATTTTGTGTAGACGTGCTGAATATAACAAGGGCGTTAAAGAAAAGGCCCCCTTTCCCTTTCCCGAACGCGCCGTCTGAAGGGAGCATACAGCGCCGCGGAAGGTCATCTTTGCACGCGGACATGTATTTTTCCTTGCACAGGCACACGCATTTTGAAGTGCCTTGTGGCCTGTTGGCGGATTATAAATGTCTCCTCCTAGCTGTGATTTGTTTAATCCGTGGAAATGGTGCGGGTCCCTATGTAAACAAGCCGAGTGCAGAATGAAGGCAGCCACCCAAGCGCGACCAGCCTGCCTATTTGTCAGAGAAACCTTCATAAATACGGGTCCGTTCTGGGCAAGATGATGTCTCCATTTTGCAAGCAGAGGGCACAAAGACAAAGGAGAGGCAAAGCAAAATGTAGCCCTGAAGAGAAATACAGTATGATAAAAAAAAATACTGCGTGTGGCTTTTTGTGATATACCCATACGCTTGGCAGTATAGGTTAAAGCCTCTAAATGACATCCAGAAAATACACACATATACAGTACGTGAACACAGCATCGTCTATGAAATCGTCTGTGAAATGACCAGAAACAGACTGAGTTTAAAGGCAGCAGGAAAATGTGTACATTACAGTAAATATTATGAGCTTTGGCTAAATAATCTAAAATGATGTGTGCATAGGCTGTGCCATGTTTCAACAATTCTAGAGACCGTCTACGTTGGGGCTAGTTGTTAAGCTTGTATTATTTTTATTTCATTTTTTATTTTATTTACTTATCCCCTATGGACGAGAAGTTATATAATATACAATATTTTGCATTGATTAGGCCCAGTAGACAAATAATATGTTTCACACTTTGTCGTATAATAGTGAGTGATAGTGAGTGATGTATTATGTATAGTCATGCATACCCTTTAGAATCCATGTATAGCATGTTTTTGTTTTTAGCATATTTAAATAAATATACCATCGGGCGAAAATTTGTGGTATATTATAAATGCATGTGGTCAAACATTACAACTACATACTGTACAAATTCGACTGAATTAAAAGTTTCATATTCATTGTAAAATGTGCCCAGAATTATACATTGAAAGAAGCTATTTATCACATCTTTACACCTTCCTTAACTCGTATGGTGTGATGTTTGGTCTAATAATAAATCTACTTTGATAGTAACACAAGAATAATGAGTTCAGTAATGGTAGCGATGATGATCATAATGGTTTTAACCAACATGGTATGGCGTAGATTTATTGCTAATAAAGTGGTACAGGAACCCTTCCATTAAGATTACCTAGTGCTCATTATTGAAAGAGGACTGTACCGTTCACACGTAGCATTGCTGCTCTATAGTCTGAACAACCATATTGATTTCTGTGAGCAAATAAGGACCAGATATAAGATAGATATTCTCTGTGAAGTCCTCTATACATTTAGGTTCATGTCAAAGACCAAAACAAGCAAACAAAATACATGTCAACTATTATTTAATCTTCATAAATATAATAGCATTGAATCAATGTGTGCATTTTAAAAAGTGCACATAGTGATATTGCATATTGCAACTCCATCAATGTATTAATTACTGATCCCCCCCCCCTCCCCAACACACACACACACACACCTGTATTAATCTCCCCATATCCCATAACTTACTATACATTTTGCTGATATCATTTTCTATTACAACTGGAAAGTTATAACAGAAAAATGTTGGCAGGATTGGGTAGTTTAGTTTGTTTTAATATATAATTTGCATTCACAACCTAACATGTAAAACTAATTTGTAAAAATGTGCATTACCACAATTAATCAATCATAATTTAACAAACTCAGCTGCAAATGTGATACAATATGCCTACTTTAACAAGGCAAGCAGTGAACACATGTGGGCTCCTTTCTTTTAGGGACCTATATAAACTTCTAGGGAGTTAAAAAAAAAGAAAAAAGAAAGAGTAATTAGCGAACTGAATTATAATTACCTATATAATGAAACATTTTTAAAAAAATGCCAAGGTAAAAATAATTATTACTAAACTGAATGATGTTTTCAGAAAATACACCAGATAGATAGACAGGCTTTATTAAAAAACAGCCTCACTTTATAATTAGTTTTCATTTTGGGTCGTTTTTCCCCCATTTTATTTCTTTGCATTCAGTGCATGATTCGGGTAATGTTTTGGACAATTGTTGAGACTACAGTGACAGTAATATATATATATATATATATATACAGTACCAGTCAAAAGTTTGAGTACACCTGCTTGAAACCAGGTTTTTCATGATTATCTATGCTTTTAACTGTATAAACTTGTCTATAAACACTTAATATTTCATTATATGATACGTGTACTTATATAAGTTGATAATCATAAGTGAATTGCATTCAAAAATCTTATTTTTAAATATATATATATCAGCAACCTTTCATACTTTTGTTTATATTATACATGACATAAATAATGCAGAGTATATATATATTGGAAATAACCTTGGGAGATCCCTTAATAAGCCTCCTCCTTGCTGTGATATTATCTTTTGAGACAACAGAAGGTTTGTTCTCAATCGGTTTGGTTCCTAAGGTTCTGTGTGGTTGTCTTCAGTCCCATACTGTCAGAAGCGCGTGGCCCTTATGCCACATCATTCTCTAAGTGAATAGAGATGAAGGCGGGGATATTAAGTGACTCTATAAAACATCCCGGACACAATGGTATGATTGATGGAGGACAAAGTGGGAAACAGCAGGACAGGGGACCCTGGGAGAAGCTGAGCTGTCAATGTAAGAAACCCATCTTGAAAACGGCTCGCCCTGGCGGAGTCTGCAGTCTATTTGTATGAGTAATCAGCTGCGCCCCCCTTTCTGTCAGCCGTGTTTACTCACTGATTTTCTCAACAAGACAGCCATTGACACTGGATGGATGGGGCTAATCTGGCGCAGAACTGCCGGCTTTGCAGAGGTTACAGGTCTAAAATGGAGCACTCTGCCACATTCTCCCCACCTAATCTACCGGCAAATATTTATCACTACCAATTTGGAGAACTCTCTGACATTAGAATACTGCGTAAAAATAACTCTCTCCTGAGTATCGATATATCCGCTAAATATGCAATAACATTTATTGTTTATAATAAAACAAAATCCAACTACATAAAAACAACAACAGCATTGTATTATAATGGCTATTTAAATGTTGGTATTAGTGAATAAACTGCTAATAGTGAGATTCATCGTCTTCATTTGATTTTAAAACAGCATCTGATATTTCGCTGTTATATTTCCTCTTCATTTCACATTAGAAGAATATTTAACACACTTAGTTCATGGTCGATGAAACGCA
>NC_081190.1:8848134-9000634 GCF_902713425.1 Acipenser ruthenus | reverse complement strand
GCAGCCAGGGATACGATTGGAAATATGTGCTAAGCCTTGTATTTCTCCCCTCGTTTTCTATTAGAAATTTGGAAGACTCGGATTGCTCTCAGCACGAGACCCATTTTCAGCGTGTCAGTACAGGGTTGCAGGGAAGAAAAATGTATTAGACAAGGTAATATCTTTAGCTTATTGAAGTCACTTTTGGAAATAATGAATCGCATTAACGCATGAAAAATCTAAAATCCGACATCATTAGGTCGTTCCAGTAGCGGTGAGAATTAATAAGGCTTTTTTTTTTCTTTCTCTGACCCCATAGCCTTGGTGGAATGAAAGTTAATGATGGTTGATTTTATTTATTTATTTCATTAGAGAAAATCTCCTCAAACACGTCGAGATTTATTTTATCTTTTGCCTGTAAAGGTGTCAAACCGAGAAAGAAACGAAGGGCAAATAAATTGCGACTATGGTGATATGCTTATGTTCTATGGTATAGTGCTATATTTAACGTAAGGCTTCAAAATGGATGCTAAAATAAGTGGAGTAAACACAGCTGAATTAATGCATCGGCATGGAATCATTTACTATGCGTTTTTTGTAATCATATGCATTTGGTAAAGATGTCGTTCATAATAAATACAATATAATCACAGTTTCCTTTTAAATTTCAAGTTGAATGTGACACAAATAATGAGAACTTTTATATACCATATTTCAAATTAAATTAAGTACATTTTATAGTGGTGAGCAATTAATGACAATGTTGCTACAGCCCAGCATATTCTTTTCTGTTTTGATTCCTGTTTATTTATGTCTTTGTAATTAATGTGATCACCAGTTGGTTAGGCATCTAAATATTTGAACTGTAAGTACCTTTTAATTGGCATCAATACACCTCAATGGGATCACGTTACAGTGTATGGGCTAGTTGAGGGGACAGCATAGGGTTACCATCCCTCAAAACGAGTTATTTAAATATGTAGGTTACTTTTATTTTGAATGTATTTTCTTTCTTTCTTTCTTTTATATAATGTATTTTTATGTCTTATGAAAAATAACAAATGTGTTTGGGAATTCATTTATATCATTTTAATAGTAAGGTTTATTTTAAAATGAAGTGCCACTTCAAGTTTCCATCTCTTTCCACTCAATAAATCATGTTGATTCCTGTTTAGCTAATTTTGTATAATTAAAATATTTAGCATTATTAAAATATCCCAGTTTCCTTGGAAAGATATGGGTGCTTCCTATAAAATCTCTTCAATTCTTGAATAAGATTTTGTGTGACATTCATATACTGTACACACACAATTATTCTTAAAATTAAAAGTTTGACTAAAACAGATCATATACATATGTTAATGTTTTTAATGTTTTACAATACACTTACACAAAGATACCTTTTCCTTTATTAAAAATAGGACCTTCTTATAGTGCAATTGTACATTAGTTATCTTGTTATGTATTTGTTTTTAATGTTTAACAATACAATTACACAAATATACCTTCTCCTTTATTATTACCTTTAGAAGTTACTTATGTATAACTTATTTTTCAGTAATAAAAGTATATTAAAATTTAGATATTTAAAGTAAAAAAAATCTAAACACAAATACTTTAAATAAGATAATAATTAAATGTTATAATAATAATAATAATAATAATAATAATAATAATAATAATCCTCCAATGATGCTTAGGAATTCAAATTTTGCCACAAGACACTTAAAAGTACTCATTAGACAAGCTCAATGCTCGATTTAAAAATGACTTGAATAAACCATTAATTTATTCACAGTGCCATTAAACAATCACTTACATTTAATCAAAACTCCATTAGACACGTTTGTCTTTAAATGAGACATGGTGTGTTACGTAAACAAATTTGCAGCAAAATAACAAAATCAACATAGCAATTGGCTGTCACAAATAACATTTCTTGCAAAACATTTATCCCAGTTAATCAGTCTCCAGCTAAGATAAGATGATTTTAACTCATACATTATTCCATAAAGGAGAGGCCTATGTGGGAAGTACAATTAAATGGAATCTTAGGGCAGAAAAAGAGTACTTCAGTGAATTTAAAGAAAGAGCTTTGGTATAGCAAAAGCAAAGTCGCTATCTATAATGCTATTTTCACTTCTCCGCTGGATGTAGTATTATTGAACGAGGATGTTTTCAGTTGAAATAGTAACATGTGGCTCACATGCTTGTTTACCCTGCTGCAGTGGAAATATTAAGATGGAGCAAGTCTTACAGCAACAAGAGACATTGACATCTTGCAAATATACACCTTAGTCTGATGCAATACAGCAGCTTCACTGACTGTTAACAGCTATATCCAATAACTGATATGTACACAATTATGTTTTAAACAGAAGCATATGTTGGGTGTGTATTTAAATATTTACTAAACATGGTATTTACAAAAAAAAATATTGAATATAAAGTAATTATAAAGAAAATAGCATAAAACACTGCTTAACCTGAAAATGACAAGCTGGAACGATACCATGCTTGTCTGTAGAGGGGAAATGTATGTAGTCAATTTGTCGAATGTGCAGCAGTATAAATAACACATGCAATTTGATCATTTGCACTACAGCATTGTCATTTATATATATATATATATATATATATATATATATATATATATATATATTTCTTAGCAGACACCCTTATCCAGGGTGACTTACACTTGTTACAGGATATCACATTATACATTATTTCACATTATACAGATATCACATTCTTTTTTTTTTTTTTTTTACATACAATTACCCATTTATACAGTTGTTGTTTTTTTTTTTTTTTACTGGAGCAATCTAGGTAAAGTACCTTGCTCAAGGGTACAGCAGCATTGTCCCCCACCTTGGATTGAACCCACGACCCTCCGGTCAAGAGTCCAGAGCCCTAACCACTACTCCACACTATATATATATATATATATATATATATATATATATATATATATATATATATATATATATATATATATATATATATATATATATATATATATATATATATATATATATATAAATAAAAAGGCACTGTTCACCCCAGCAGTGAACAAGGCTATTCTGTGCAGGGCACTGCATAGTTGAATCCAGTGTGCTGCACCACCCATTTGTACTGTGAATGTATATTTTTTAAATCAGTAATACAGTACAATTGATTTAAATATGACCTCTAAATATGAACCTCTCTTCACACTTAAACAAAACATGTCATTGGTTTTATTTAATTGCTACCATTTTACAATTACTATGCCATTAAGTTAAAACATGTTAGATGAAGTCGTGTTCTTAATGTTAACTGCAGCCTACCTTCTTCCCAAGCACAGTATTGTACAACCTGTGATACTATTCTTATTCATTTTCAGATTCAGAAATTGTTTAGCTTTTCTTTGAAGTGTCACGTTAAATCATTATAACCTAATTAGATTCTTGAAATTTCTTAACACTGGATAATTCAATTCAGTATCTGGACCGTGAAAATAAAAAGCATGGAAATTAAAATGAGTACACTAGAAACCATTGAGCTGTATACCATAAACTATGAGTTAAACACTGCGCAAAGTCTGTCTGCGTAGCTCTGATCTCTTACAGCAGGAAAACAACACATGCAAATGCATATTATTTGTTAGCATCACATATCAGCTTGTGCTAATTTACTGAGTCTCAAATACGAAGACGGTGTTAAAGGGACACTTTAAATCATTTACAATAATTCATTTTTTAATGTTTATTATCCTGTTATTATGTTGTTATTTATGCATTTCTTTACTATTACTTACCATAATAGAATTGTTCCATGTCCCTTTTCAACCACTTTTTCTGAATTGAGGTTGATTTAGAAATGACCACTAGGGGCGTGCAATTGTAATTTCCGTGTCCTCTGAAACTGTGATTTTGTATACTGTATACCAAGTCACACTTGCTTCAGTTTCTCATGGGGCAGATGTTGCAATGGTGACTCACTTGATAAATACAGCTTTTATAAGTGGCTGAAAAAGTACATTTTTTGATGATATATTTATAGGCAGCCTGGCAAATAATTATCTAAGTAGAAACAGCAATAAATAATGAAAGACAACTCAGTCAAATTAGAGAGGAGATTAATATATGTATTATATTAAAAACTGAATGTTAAATAAGGATACTTTTGCAATGTATTTTAAAGGCAACCCCCCCCCCCCCCCCAAAAAAAACATGCAGACTGCTTCCTTATGAAATAGTTTGGCATCTTAGATAATCATCCGCGCTGAAAAAGTATGCAATTTATTTTAATGAGCAAGCCTTGTCATAAGTGCAGTGGCATCCCAAATGTCCTCCATTTAATATGCAGAATGACTGGGTGGGATGTTGGTTCTTCATTTAATATGCAGAATGACTGGGTGGGGTGTTGGTTCTTTATTTAATATGCAGAATGACTGGGTGGGATGTTGGTTCTTCATTTAATATGCAGAATGACTGGGTGGGATGTTGGTTCTTCATTTAATATGCAGAATGACTGGGTGGGATGTTGGTTCTTCATTTAATATGCAGAATGACTGGGTGGGGTGTTGGTTCTTCATTTAATATGCAGAATGACTGGGTGGGATGTTGGTTCTCCATTTAATATGCAGAATGACTGGGTGGGGTGTTGGTTCTTCATTTAATATGCAGAATGACTGGGTGGGGTGCTGGTTCTCTATTTAATATGCAGAATGACTGGGTGGGGTGTTGGTTCTTTATTTAATATGCAGAATGACTGGGTGGGATGTTGGTTCTTCATTTAATATGCAGAATGACTGGGTGGGGTGTTGGTTCTTCATTTAATATGCAGAATGACTGGGTGGGGTGTTGGTTCTTCATTTAATAAGCAGAATGACTGGGTGGGGTGTTGGTTCTTCATTTAATAAGCAGAATGACTGGGTGGGGTGTTGGTTCTTTATTTAATATGCAGAATGACTGGGTGGGATGTTGGTTCTTCATTTAATATGCAGAATGACTGGGTGGGGTGTTGGTTCTCCATTTAATATGCAGAATGACTGGGTGGGGTGTTGGTTCTTCATTTAATATGCAGAATGACTGGGTGGGGTGTTGGTTCTTCATTTAATATGCAGAATGACTGGGTGGGTGTTGGTTCTCCATTTAATATGCAGAATGACTGGGTGGGGTGTTGGTTCTCCATTTAATATGCAGAATGACTGGGTGGGGTGTTGGGTCTCCATTTAATATGCAGAATGACTGGGTGGGGAGTTGGTGCTTCATTTAATATGCAGAATGACTGGGTGGGGTGTTGGTTCTTTATTTAATATGCAGAATGACTGGGTGGGTGTTGGTTCTCTATTTAATATGCAGAATGACTGGGTGGGGTGTTGGTTCTCCATTTAATATGCAGAATGACTGGGTGGGGTGTTGGGTCTCCATTTAATATGCAGAATGACTGGGTGGGGAGTTGGTGCTTCATTTAATATGCAGAATGACTGGGTGGGATGTTGGTTCTTCATTTAATATGCAGAATGACTGGGTGGGGTGTTGGTTCTTCATTTAATATGCAGAATGACTGGGTGGGGTGTTGGTTCTTTATTTAATATGCAGAATGACTGGGTGGGGTGTTGGTTCTTTATTTAATATGCAGAATGACTGGGTGGGGTGTTGGTTCTTCATTTAATATGCAGAATGACTGGGTGGGGTGTTGGTTCTTCATTTAATATGCAGAATGACTGGGTGGGGTGTTGGTTCTCCATTTAATATGCAGAATGACTGGGTGGGGTGTTGGTTCACCATTTAATATGCAGAATGACTGGGTGGGGTGTTGGTTCTTTATTTAATATGCAGAATGACTGGGTGGGGTGTTGGTTCTTCATTTAATATGCAGAATGACTGGGTGGGGTGTTGGTTCTCCATTTAATATGCAGAATGACTGGGTGGGGTGTTGGTTCTCCATTTAATATGCAGAATGACTGGGTGGGGTGTTGGTTCTCCATTTAATATGCAGAATGACTGGGTGGGGTGTTGGTTCTTTATTTAATATGCAGAATGACTGGGTGGGATGTTGGTTCTTCATTTAATATGCAGAATGACTGGGTGGGGTGTTGGTTCTTCATTTAATATGCAGAATGACTGGGTGGGGTGTTGGTTCTCCATTTAATATGCAAAATGACTGGGTGGGGTGTTGGTTCTTCATTTAATATGCAGAATGACTGGGTGGGGTGTTGGTTCTTCATTTAATATGCAGAATGACTGGGTGGGGTGTTGGTTCTTTATTTAATATGCAGAATGACTGGGTGGGGTGTTGGTTCTCCATTTAATATGCAGAATGACTGGGTGGGGTGTTGGTTCTTCATTTAATATGCAGAATGACTGAGTGGGGTGTTGGTTCTTCATTTAATAAGCAGAATGACTGGGTGGGGTGTTGGTTCTTCATTTAATATGCAGAATGACTAGGTGGGGTGTTGGTTCTTCATTTAATAAGCAGAATGACTGGGTGGGGTGTTGGTTCTTCATTTAATATGCAGAATGACTAGGTGGGGTGTTGGTTCTTCATTTAATATGCAGAATGACTGGGTGGGGTGTTGGTTCTTCATTTAATATGCAGAATGACTGGGTGGGGTGTTGGTTCTTCATTTAATATGCAGAATGACTGGGTGGGGTGTTGGTTCTTCATTTAATATGCAGAATGACTAGGTGGGGTGTTGGTTCTTCATTTAATATGCAGAATGACTGGGTGGGATGTTGGTTCTTCATTTAATATGCAGAATGACTGGGTGGGGTGTTGGTTCTTCATTTAATATGCAGAATGACTGGGTGGGGTGTTGGTTCTTCATTTAATATGCAGAATGACTGGGTGGGATGTTGGTTCTTCATTTAATATGCAGAATGACTAGGTGGGATGTTGGTTCTTCATTTAATATGCAGAATGACTGAGTGGGGTGTTGGTTCTTCATTTCCCCCCAATAATGTCTTCCAAGCTACAGTACTGAACATGAAGTGCAGAGCTATGAGTGGACATCTGTATAATGAAAGCAATATATGCAATATGGAGGAAAAAATATATTCAATAATTTATGTTTGCCATGATGAAAAGGACATTCTCACACAATCCCATCTGGACAGAGGTGGAACAGGTCTGAGCCCCCTACATTACAGCTCTTTGTAACTCAAGGAAATAAACAAAAATTGTTGCTTATATTTGTATCACCACCAATAACTTGTAATAACTTTCACTGTACAAGAAATATGAAGGTCACTAATTATTGGATCCTCCTACTATTGGCTCTTAACTGCCTGAAAATGAAGTGCTACCCAGACCCAGTGAATGGTCTGGCCCACATTATCTATCCTGATCCCGTATGTTTCCACAGCAATGGTTCCATTTACAACACAAACAGAGGTAGCACTCTATGATGCTAATATTCCTGTAAAAAGTCTTCTTGACCCTGTCCTTCATTATTAAGACATGGTTTTACAACACACTTCTGAACACTGCCCCAGTGGGTGTCATTGTATACTAATTAAGGAGGGGGCTATGCTAATATGCCAAGTGTCAATCATAAGAAAGTGCTATAAATTAAACGCGCATTGTATTAACAATGGTGTGTACAACTACTGTAATTACAGTAAGAGAAGTACCTTTCTATTAAAATACTTTCCAACACCAGGATTCAGTGCTGTAATCTTAAGGACCGTAAAGTAAGGTTTTTCTGACTAAGGTAAAGTATACAGAGGATTCTGCTTAGTCCTGACATTTCAGTGGTTTTATATGTGACAGTCTGGAGGTGTGTAAATTATTTATAAAGGATGTACAGTAAAAATAGATTAACCTGTTTTGAGATTATTCATAGAAGTATGTTGTGAAATTCTTAATACTGTTATTTTGACAGCCGTGTTGAAGCACTCATGTAGCTCTGTGCCCTTTCCCTGGTTGGCTTTTTTTTTGTGACACCTCACCTGTGATACCTCCAACACAGCATCACCCAGTGGTTGAATGTTGTAATTTGTGGTTGCTTTGAATGGGATATTTGTATAGCACACAGTGCCACCTGGTGCTGGAATTGTTTGGAAGTAACACAAAAATAAATAAATAAATAAATAACAACAACAATAGCTGACCTACAACACACTCATCTAAAGGAGCTTTCATTACTGCCTGACACCCTTTATATACTTTATTTAATTTGCAACTGTGTAATTACAAGACAGTTAAATATAATAACAATAAAACATGTCTTGAATGGATTCAAACTCTAGATATCCTCCTATATTATTCTGAAACCTTAAACCTCAGTAACATTAAGCAAGACATAAAAATGCAGACATACAAACCAGGCAGGAGTCACAACCTTGGTAATGAACAAAAATGATAAATGAACAGGGATTAAAAAAAAAAAAAGTTATATATATATATATATACAGACGTGCTCAAATTTGTTGGTACCCCTCCACAAAAAACGAAGAATGCACAATTTTCTCTGAAATAACTTGAAACTGACAAAAGTAATTGGCATCCACCATTGTTTATTCCATATTTAATAGAAATCAGACTTTGCTTTTGATTTTTTATTCAACATAATATTGTAAATAATAAAACAAATGAAAATGGCATGGACAAAAATGATGGGACCGCTAACCTAATATTTTGTTGCACAACCTTTAGAGGCAATCACTGCAATCAAATGTTTTCTGTAGCTCTCAATGAGACTTCTGCACCTGTTAACAGGTAGTTTGGCCCACTCTTCCTGAGCAAACTGCTCCAGCTGTCTCAGGTTTGGTGGGTGCCTTCTCCAGACTGCAAGTTTCAGCTCTTTCCATAGATGTTCGATAGGATTCAGATCAGGACTCATAGAAGGCCACTTCAGAATAGTCCAATGTTTTGTTCTTATCCATTCTTGGGTGCTTTTAGTTGTGTGTTTTGGGTCATTATCCTGTTGGAGGACCCATGACCTGCGACTGAGACAGAGCTTTCTGACACTGGGCAGTATGTTTCGCTCCAGAATGCCTTGATAGTCTTGAGATTTCATTGTGCCCTGCACAGATTCAAGGCACCCTGTGCCCGGCGCAGCAAAGCAGCCCCAAAACATAACCGAGCCTCCTCCATGTTTCACTGTAGGTATGGTGTTCTTTTCTTTGAAAGCTTCATTTTTTCGTTTGTGAACATAGAGCTGATGTGACTTGCCAAAAAGCTCCAGTTTTGACTCATCTGTCCAAAGGACATTCTCCCAGAAGGATTGTGGCTTGTCAATATGCATTTTAGCAAATTCCAGTCTGGCTTTTTTATGTTTTTCTTTCAAAAGTGGAGTCCTCCTGGGTCTTCTTCCATGGAGCCCACTTTCGCTCAAAAAGCGACGGATGGTGCGATCAGAAACTGACATACCTTCACCTTGGAGTTCAGCTTGTATCTCTTTGGCAGTTATCCTTGGTTCTTTTTCTACCATTCGCACTATCCTTCTGTTCAATCTGGGGTCGATTTTCCTCTTGCGGCCGCGCCCAGGGAGGTTGGCTACAGTTCCATGGACCTTAAACTTCTTAATAATATTTGCAACTGTTGTCACAGGAACATCAAGCTGCTTGGAGATGGTCTTGTGGCCTTTACCTTTACCATGCTTGTCTATTATTTTCTTTCTGATCTCCTCAGACAACTCTCTCCTTTGCTTTCTCTGGTCCATGTTCAGTGTGGTGCACACAATGATACCAAACAGCACAGTGACTACTTTTCTCCATTTAAATAGGCTGAATGACTGATTACAAGATTGGAGACATGTGTGATACTAATTAAAGAAACTAATTAGTTTGAAATATCACTATAATCCAATTATTTAATATATTTTCTAAGGGGTACCAACAAATGTGTCCAGGCCATTTTAGAATATCTTTGTAGAATAAGCAATAATTCATTTCTTTTCACAGCTTCTTTGCTTTATTCTATGACATACCAAAGGCATGCAAGTATACATGATAAAATAGCTTTTAATTTCATCACTTTTCAGGAGGAATGAAGCATTATTTCAATGAGCTGTAAGGGTACCAACAAATTTGAGCACGTCTATATATATATATATATATATATATATATATATATATATATATATATATATATACTAAATTCACTACTCGCTTGGCAAAAATCAGTGTCTGCTCTTGAGGATCCAGCTAATGCACGTAATGTTCCCAGGTAACTCAGGTGAATCCAATTAATTTATCAAGCCAGGTACCCAGCTGCTTGCTACACCTCTTTAAGGAGATGTAACACCCACAGAACTGCAGTATTAGCATGTTGTTCCGAGACATTGGCATTCAACTTCAATCATCCAGGCCCTCATTCTCTATCAAACAAAAGTTATTCACCAATTACACACTCCAGTGGTACATCGAACACCAGCCACCTTACAGGTTACCCACATTTGGGTCTATTCATCAACTTACACCTGCGACACCTGCTACAGTCCCAATATTGGTAACTTTGCTATGCTATTGCATGGCAATGGATTTAGAAACCTTGACATAAATATGGAGATTCCTTAATATAAACATGAAAATATATACAGGCTTCATAAAATATTTAGAAATTGTATAACTGAAGTGAAACATGATGCTGTTTTAATTTTAGTAACAATGGAACGAAATAAAAGGACACAATTTGAAGAATCAATTTCCAGAAACATTATTTAAAAAGAAAAAAAAAAGTGTCTTTGAATGTTTGGCTCAAAGTGTACTTGACTTTGCTATGTTGTTAAGTGTTATGGGAAAATGAAATAAAAACAAACAAATACAGTGTTTTAACGTACCTGTAGCCTGATAAATAACTGCAGTATCAATATCAAGGCATTGTCAGTTCTGCTGACTGGCTGCAGTTTGTATTTCAAGTAAAGGGGACCTTGGTGCCTGTTACATGAAATTGCATTAGTTTTCACCACAAACACAAATCAATAAGACATTTGGAAACCAAGATTTGAATGTTACTGGAAGTGTGCATTTTAAGTATAATATATTACCAGTCTATAAATGTGGGTGGTCTACTCAATTGATCTAAATAACGGACGCTCTTTGGTATTATTAATTGACTTCCCCCTCCTGTGTTTTCCACACTTTGAAAGTAAACCCAACACACAACACTCAAGAGACGCCGATGCCCAATCACAGAGGCAACCTTGGTACACAAAGCATTCAAATGAAATATTCTAAACTATTTCATTACCAAACTATCAAGACTATAGTGGTATAGCATTTCCTTTACCTTGAGCACATGCATCTACAGTGATCTGATCACTGGCATTACAACACTATAGTGCTATAGCATTTCCTTTACCTTGAGCACATGCATCTACAGTGATCTGATCACTGGCATTACAACACTATAGTGCTATAGCATTTCCTTTACCTTGAGCACATGCATCTACAGTGATCTGATCACTGGCATTACAACACTATAGTGCTATAGCATTTCCTTTACCTTGAGCACATGCATCTACAGTGATCTGATCACTGGCATTACAACACTATAGTGCTATAGCATTTCCTTTACCTTGAGCACATGCATCTACAGTGATCTGATCACTGGCATTACAACACTATAGTGCTATAGCATTTCCCTTACCTTGAGCACATGCATCTACAGTGATCTGATCACTGGCATTACAACACTATAGTGCTATAGCATTTCCTTTACCTTGAGCACATGCATCTACAGTGATCTGATCACTGGCATTACAACACTATAGTGCTATAGCATTTCCTTTACCTTGAGCACATGCATCTACAGTGATCTGATCACTGGCATTACAACACTATAGTGCTATAGCATTTCCTTTACCTTGAGCACATGCATCTACAGTGATCTGATCACTGGCATTACAACATTTTATAGGATTTTTTAATACTAGAAGGCCAGAATAACATTTTTTTTTTAACTTGTAAAGGTACGATTACCCTCCACATTTCTGAGGATGGCATTGTCCAGGGAAATGTGATCCACATCAGCTCACTTTAAACACTGTTGAGGTAAAACTTATAAGAAACTAATCTTCCAAAGAGACAACCATTAAGCCTCTGGACTATTTCAAAGTATGCAGGTGTCAAAAAATAAACTGTCATGCAGACAGTAAAGGGTTAAATTGGGCTATAACTGCAACGGAACCAACATTGAGTGAGGGATGCAGTGTTGTACTCTATGGGATAGGCATAATTTACACGGGGACATGGGGGACATGTCCCCCTCACTTTTTCAATGATGGGGAAATGTGCCCCTCACATTGCAGGAGCACTAAAACTTTTATTTCACGATAATTGGTATAATCACTAGTCAGTATAGAAGTCAATGGAATCGGATCCAGGATCACTGGAGCCGGATCATGAGATGGTGTTTTACTACGAGGATCTGGATCAGTCTCCACTGATCCGTAAGGTTGATCCGATCCTGGAGCTGCACACACCTTAACTAGGGAAACTGACCAATGAAGAGTGACCATACAGTACGTGGCGCGTAATTTGAAGACTGACAAATTTGTATACAGCCTGAGATCACAGTAATGTTGGGGAAAAATAGCAAACAGATGGACAAAGATAGAGGAGGATGCACTACGCTGCTGTATCCAAAACACAGGAAAATGGTTTAAGTTTGTAATTCACCATAGCTTGTGTTATTTAATAATGTTATCACACTGAGGTTTCTGTCTGCTTACAGTTTAACTTTTCATTTTAAATTGAAACAGTGAATTTAAAACAGCAAAATTACATTTGTGCCTTTATGTGCAAATACATATAGACATCAGTAAAAGCTAAATACATTACCAATAACTTTTTACACAATTATTATGCCAAATTAATCACGATATATAACTGATTCTAAATGATTTTGCGCTTTAAATCTCACAGACTCTCGCATCTATTTATCAAGGTTCCAAAAACTCACTCTTGGTCACATTTTACTAAACATTTTTAAACTAACAAATAAACAATTACCATAAGTAACATTATCGTATTCATCATAGTAAAGTTGAGTTCTCACCTGTAAACACGTTTAAAGTTTGAAACTCATTGTCTGGAGCTTGGCGTTATTTACATTATCGTCAATACACTGTGGTTTGATGTGCAAGGCACATCTGCTTATATTAAGTGGATGGAATAGTTGTAATAGCAAAATTGTATTAATCTTAAGCATTTCAATTTTGGGGAAATCTCAAGGTTTCTAGAAACATTTTTCAAGGGCAATTCTCATCCCTCTCATGAAATTTGCATTGTGCCACACTCGCTCCAGTGCTCAACGCTGCCTCAGGGGCTGGTGTTCTGATAATCTGCGCTACCGCTCAAGATGAGCTACCTACACAAAGTACGCATGCCCACACAAAATGCGCATGCGCCGTGATATGTTTTTGACTTTACTTCCTCCCTCTTCAATTCACGCCCATAAATCCGAGCTACCATTTTCGGTAAGTTATAATATATTAGCTTATAACTTTGTACAGGTATCAAATACTGTCAATATTGCTATTAACTATAGATAGGAAAGCATGTACGGGCTATCCAAAACCGGTGTAGCATGAAGAAGTGCATCCCATGAGATAGTACACCCCTCTCATCCACGGTCTTTAACTCGCAGACGCATCGCAAAGCATCACCTGATTTATAGTATTCAAAATCCTTTAAAAAATCAAATTTTGTTCAAAAAAATTAAATTTACAGACACTATAGACTGCAAGCTTCTCAGAGTATAGTTTATTTTAAATTAACTTCTGCTATACTTTTTCAATCAGGGTAGTTCATTCTGAGGGGTAACACAGTTTTTCAGACTAGTCTGACAATCTGAGCTACCGGGTAGCTCAGCCTGAGCAGGAGGTAGCTCAGATTGTCAGAACACCTGTTCTACTGAAAACAAAGTGCTGTTAAACATTCTTTTCTGCACAATCTCCCTGTGCTTGCCAATTTAGCTTTATACTTGAGGACAGGTCATTCTAAGAATTATTTTGTGTCCAGTGTGTCTTAAAAACCCATTCAAACGGTTACCCATTTAGTGACTCGTTTAAAAGACACATTTGAACAATATGGCCAGCAAAATGATCATTTACAGATATCTTAAAATATTTGAAGATATCTTAAAATGCAACTTGATATATCTCTAAATTACGATTTGGCTTGCCATATGAACTAACAACAAACGTCCTTCTTCTCCTAGTAGACATCAACAAGTTGGTAAACAATAAACCACAGAGGCGTATGGTAAGCCATACCGCACAGGTAAAGAATAGTAACTGTAGATACTGTGATATATGACTACTAAACGCAGCTAGCTAAAGTAACAAACAATTCCCATGGCTGCACCTCCAGACATTTCACGCACGTCCTGTATTTACTGCATGTCAACTTACTTAAATCGTTTATTTACCAGCAGGATAAACAAAACATACATGCATAAATAAAGCGTAAACTAATACATGGTTTGTAATGTACTATTTTACATTTTTTAATACCGTACTACAGCGTACAATGTATAAAGTGAAACAACATAAAGTAAATATTTATATGCATAACCTAAATCATACTACGTAAATATAACAACTTCAGTAACTTAATAATACTTCCACAGGTAACCAACCCATTACAAATGACCCGGTTAAGTAAATTCCCATACCGTGCGGTGGTGTCACATCCATGCTCCGAAAAACTATTGATTCAATAGCGCGTATGCAGTTCCTCAATGCGCATGCGCCGTGAAAGGACACTCATTTGAATCAGACAAGCAGAGCAGCGGCAGTTCCAGGTTTTATTCAGTCGCATTTTCAGCATTAGCGTCTTAAAACCCACTTCTTATACTTCAATGGCGGATCCACGAGTACGACAAATTAAAATTAAAACCGGCGTAGTTAAACGGTAAGTGTTTGCAAAATGTGATGGGCAGTGAGGGAAAAGTAGCCGGCCTGGCCTTGCCTAAAGTGGGATCGAGTACATATTCCAGGGGCTGCAGGGGTAGTCAACGTGCAAGAGGCTTCAAATCCAGACCGATGCTTTTGATCAAGTATAACTGCCGTGCAATGGAGTCTTAGTTGTTTTTTTTTTTTTAAATGTTCTCCGTGATATTACATGGTGTCAGTAGTGTTGAAAGCGATTAATCTTTGGTTAAAGTGTCATTTGCAGTCGCGCAGTTTACAGTATTTGGCCCAACCCCATTCAACGATAACGACAACACGTAAGGGAGACAGCCATGATGCAGCAAACAATACGATTTCTAAGGCAGCTTGGACTGCTTCTGTTTGGGTAAAGATAAACGGAGATAGATAGCTGGCTTGTGTGTTATATATATATATATATATATATATATATATATATATATATATATATATATATATATATATATAATCGCATCATCGGTTCAGTATAGTGCTCTGCATCGTTCTTTGTGGAGTTTTATACCACAGGCCTTAAATACTTACATTCCGCAGTTACTAATCCATAGTGACATACAATCTTTTAAATGTAGTGTGTTTAGAACGTTATAAAACTGCTGTTTTGTGTAGGATCTTAATAAAAATAAAAGCGCATATTGATTTCCATGTAGTTTATCTTGCTTTTGTAAAATAAAATCAACTTCTTGCGCTTTCTGGGCTAAAGAGGTTATTGAGGCGTAATAATCATAACTGATCCCACACAGGTTCTCAATCCAAAATAATATTTTTAGTTTGTCTATCCTCAGCTTTGTGTATATATTACAACGTCTAAGTTAGCTTTAAAAAACCCCAAAGTAAAACAAAAAGCTGTCTGTGTATAATTCAGCAGTGCAGCCTGTACAGACGTGGTCTGGTATTTCCAACTATTAAAACAAATATGGGAGGGGATCACAGCACCTTTTTATATTGACCTGTGGAGAGATGGAAATTACACTCATTGCATAGCAGTTTGATTCATTACGTTTTTACTATGAGTGTAATTAGCTTGTTACCTATACACTGTGGCTAATCAATCTTGTAGTAAAACCTGGAATGGTTAAAACTCCTACGCAATTGGAGGCTCATTTCCATCCATGCTGTCACCTAAGATGACTGGCATATAATGTGTTTTTTTTTTTTTGGCATTATAAAGCCTTAACCCCTTCACAGCCAAGCGTTTTTGTCATGGATGTCAATGTGCCAAGCATTTGAGGAGCGTCTTTATCACCTGTATTTGAAGTGTTATACAAAAAAGGCTGTGTGGTCCAGTGGTTAAAGAAACGAGCTTATAACCAGGAGGTCCCCGGTTCAAATCCCACCTCAGCCACTGACTCATTGTGTGACCCTGAGCAAGTCACTTCACCTCCTTGTGCTCCGTCTTTCGGGTGAGACGTATTTGTAAGTGACTCTGCAGCTGATGCATAGTTCACACACCCTAGTCTCTGTAAGTCGCCTTGGATAAAGGCGTCTGCTAAATAAACAAATAATAAATAATAATAAAAAAACGTATTTGACAGTAGTATTGAAAAAAAAAAGTTTTTATTTACTAACACTTTCCAAAATAAACTCTTTTTTTATGCTTACACAAAACCATTTATTTTTTTATTTTTTTATTTAAGTTGACAGAAAAGGGATTTTTTAAAAATGTATTTAAAGGATGTTACCTTAGGTATTCTGGGGTAAACAAACATGTATTTTTTTTTTTTTTTTTTGTGGACAATTTAACATTAGTCTATATTTGTAATACTCAACATAATCAAATTCATCACAACTGCAATGCCAACCGGTTGCATAAAAATACTAACATTGTGTAAAACAGCTAAAAGTGTGTACATTAAACTATAAACATGTTTTTTTGTATGACCATATAGCAGTGTCAGGGCCCTGGCAAATGACATTTAATAGAGAAAAGTGTAAGGTACTGCACACAGGCAATAAAAATGTGCATTATAAATACCACATGAGAGATACTGAAATTGAAGAAGGAACCTATGAAAAAGATCTGGGAGTTTATGTTTACTCAGAAATGTCTTCATCTAGACAATGTGGGGAAGCTATAAAAAAGCAAACAAAATGCCTGGATATAGAGTGAAAAGTATTGAATTTAAGTCAAGGGAAGTAATGTTAAAACTGTACAATGCATTAGTAAGACCTCATCTAGATTATTGTGTTCAGTTCTGGTCACGTCGCTACAAAAACAATATTGCTGCTCTAGAAAGAGTGCAAAGAAGAGCAACCAGAATTATCCCGGGTTTAAAAGGCATGGCATATGCAGACAGGCTTAAAGAATTGAATCTATTCTGTCTTAAACAAAGAAGACTATGCGGCGAGCTGATTCAAGCATTCAAAATTCTAAAAGGTATTGGCAGTGTCGATCCAGGGCACTTTTTTGACCTGAAAAAAGAAACGAGGTCCAGGGGTCATAAATGGAGATTAGATAAAGGGACATTCAGAAGAGAAAATAGGAGGCACTTCTTTACACAGAGAATTGTGGGAGTCTGGACCAGTAATGTTGTTGAAGCTGACACCCTGAGATCCTTCAAGAAGCTGCTTGATGAGATTGAGTGATCACTACGCTACTAACAACCAAACAAGCAAGATGGGCCGAATGGCCTCCCCTCGTTTGTAACCTTTCTTATGTTCTTATTACCTGATATTGGGGTAAATGAAAGATACAGAAGTATCGTGATTTTTCGATACCGTGTTTTTTTTTTTTGTTTTTTTTTTAGCTTTTAAAACATAACTTTGTAATTGTGTGCTTTAAAAACAATATAAAGTAAGTTTACTCATAGCTGTGAAACTCCTGCGTTTTGAATTGAAATTTGATGGAGCTCCCGGGGTTGGGGAGGTGGGATCTGGCTTAGACCCCTACAGGGCAGGCTCCGAGTGAGCTTGGGAGCGGAGACTTGCTGGGCTGATCTTTGTTCTCCAGAGGCCAGTAGCCTGCAGACATCCGCTCTCGAGTTCCTGGGTGTAAAAAGACGGCGATCGGCCCGTGGGATCGGAGGACGCCCACTGAGCCTCGGGTCCCTGAGCTGTGTGGAATCACCGCGGTGAAGGAGAAACAATAATAATAATTGGGCATTCCAAATTGGGAGAAAATCAGGGCTAAAATAACTAGAGATTATAAATTTTAAAAAATGTGTTAATCAGGCTAGTCTAGTTTAGCATTATACTCTGTATTTACTTGTTTGGCTTTCTATAAGATTTGAACAGTATAGATTCATGGAAGTGTTATGTTGTTTGTGACTTTTTAATAACATAAGAAATGTTACAAACAGAGATCCATCTGGCCTATCTTGCTCATTTGGTTTTTTATTGATCGAAGCAAGAACCTCATCAAGCTATTTCTTGAAGTACCGTGTGACTCAGCTTCCACAACAATGTTTCATTTTTTCATTCCTTGCTCACATTTTTAGGACACTTCTAAGATACCCCTGTATGTAAAACATCTGGCCTAGTTATAAAAAGTCTGCTTCAAGGAAAGTATATATATATATATATGTGTGTGTATGTGTGTGTGTGTGTGTGTAAACAGCAAGCATTCCACCATGCTGTAGCATTATCAACTGTGTATTAACATCTTATGCACTTTGTACTTGCGAAAATCCCAAGAAGATCCCAGGTATTGTGATAGTATTGAATATCATGATACTGTGCATGGTATCGTATCGATACTCCCTAAATGAGGTATTGCAGAGGAAAGCCTGTAACAAGAACTCTCTCTGTGTGCAATAGTTTGTAAGATTGTCCTTTTGACATCAACTACATTTTGCCAGTTGACCCATATTTTGAAAAGAAGGTTGTATCACAAGACCTAATTGACCTCGAGACCGCTTGAGATTACATGAGCAGGTTTCTATGAACTTCTAGAACAATTGATTTTTTCCCAACATAGCAGCTTTTTATTTTATTTGTTTGTTTATTAAATTTTTTCTTTTACCTCAATGAGTTTAATAAAAGTAGTCAAAAGATTGCATATAGCATGTCATTTCTGAAACCTGTGTGACTGGAGACAAAATTGTTTTATAAACTGCAGATTTTTCATTTCTTTTTCAGTTTTGGAAGTCGTAGGTTATTTTGGATTATCAGTACTGTGTAACAAGTACAAAATAAATACAAAGATGAAAACCTATCAAATCAATTTACGATGCTTTTATGACTATCAAAATTGACCATGATATTGTATAGTAATGCAGGAATCTTAGCCCCTACGTATTTGAGCTTGTATCACATTTAAGGATGCTTACAGTAGACACAGAGACGCACACATGGCTAATGTATGAAAATGTCGTTAATCCTGGTTTTGTCACAAAACTGTGTGCCCATTGTATAATATTATAAAATAAATATAGCATTTAACTAAGACAACTTGGGCTCATACCTACATATGCACTTAGTTGCTGTAGTTTCACTGCACTTTAGAATTTACAGTTAAAATCTGTACAGGCCAGAAATTAGGCCTCATTGTTATGTTTAATTTTATTGTGTCCAGTATGTATCACATTTTATACCGTTGTGCTTTGCACATGGTCATTAGAATTTAGTTCATTTGTATGCTTCCAATTAGACGGAGTCAAAGCCCACCTCAAAACAGCGTCTGACCTGTACTGGCGGGCTGTCCGCTTTTCACACTTGGTTTACTGATTAAGACTTTACAACATTTATTTAAACGTTTTGCATAGAAAGCTCGCTACTACTAAAGCCTCGTATGCAGTAAGGCTCTGAGGCAAGAAATGGCATACTCAAGAGGGAAATATGTCCAATTATAGTAATTCGGAATTGATTGTAAATAGTTTACAGCCTACGTAAGGTGTACACAGTGTGTTTGCAACATGCCAATACAGCCTTGACTTTGACCTGCTGATTAAACAAAACTGACATCAGTAGATTAGGGCAATTCACACTGCAATTCTGTGAGCTTACCTTTGAAAAGTCTTTTAACACTCCTGTTTAAATGTCGATGACATACCATAATTACAAATCTACAAGCCTTGATTTATAAAATAATTTTATATCACAAACCTATAGGGGGAAGGTGTATTGATTTTCTAAGGAAGCGCCTTCTGCAGGGGCCATTTCCTTTTTACACTCTGTTTTGTCCACTTGCCTCGTTTTGTAGGTCAGGTCTGGTTCTGCCATAGTGAAGTGGGCAAACTTTGTGCTGTATGTTTTTAAATACCTGTGATATTTTACCTGTACAGTGCTTGTGTGCTACAAATGGTGCAAACCTCTAACTCGAAGGGTGGTACACTGGACTTACTGTAGAAGTTGTGGCATGTTTTTGCAAACGAAAAATGCTTAATTAGTCTATATTCATATACTTCTAAACATTGTAAAGATTGATGTTTTGAAGTTTATTTAGATGCCTGGTTAAATGCTACAAATTAGATTTACACACCAGCTGGGATTTTTATTTTGTCAAGTAAACCATGCCTCCAAAATGCCATGTTCTGTCTTTCTTTGGAAGATAAAGTATTCTTTGTTGTGGCATGACAGAATCTACATTGTGAAGATCGGCGTAGAATGTAACATGATACGTTTAAAAAAAAAAAAAGGAACACTACAGCACGAAGAAGCAAAAAAAAATATTTACCTGTCAAGCAGGTTGCAGACAGTTTAGAAAAAATGTGTAAATAAATAAGTTTAGTAACAACTTTTCAGGTGCTGCATCATTTCCTCCTGGAAGTTCTTCATTTCTATTTTATTTTTAACTACAATGTACTATTACCCTTTTTATATATACCATCAATCGCAGCATGTTGCATTCTCAAATCATTTCATTCTCAAATCATTTAAATTGCAGAAAATAGTATCTTAATTTGTGCTATCTTCTCTGGGTCATATTTTACAGTATTCCAATCTAAATACAGTTTTTTTTTTTTGTTTTGTTTTTTTTTTAATTTAGTCGTTGCCAATTATTTTTTATTATTTTCTCCCAATTTTGGAATGGCCAATTATTTTATTACGGTCGGCTCACCGCTACCACCCCTGAGCTGACTCGGGAGGGCGAAGATGAACACACGCTGTCCTCCGAAGCGTGTGCCGTCAAGCCGACCGCTTTTTTTCAGACTGCAGACTCACCATGCAACCACCCAAGAGCTACAGCGTCGGAGGACAACGCAGCTCTCGGGCAGCTTACAGGCAAGCCCGCAGGCACCCGGCCAGACAACAGGGGTCGCTGGTGCGCTGTGAGCCGAGAGAACACCCTGACCAACCTAACCCTCCCTCCCCCCGGGCGATGCCTGGCCAATTATGCGCCGCCACTTGGAAGCTCCCGTCCTCGATCGGCAAAGGAATAGCCTGGATTCGAACTCGCGACTTGCAGGCTATAGAGCGCATCCTGCACTCACGTGGAGCGCCTTTACTGGATGCGCCACTCGGGAGCCCCCTAAATACAGTTTTGATTGCTGTAGTTAATTTGTTCTCGAAGCAATTTGGATTCATTTAGGGGATGCAATACATATGAATACTTTTTATGGTCAGTTTGTATTGATGTTATCACTACACAAATAGTACGTCTCCATTCATACCTGATGGCAAAGTCCAGTATGAACCCTTATTTGGCCTAATCGGTTCATTGTGGTGGTTCCTTTGGTGTGTGCTCTATTTTGATTAATATCTAATTTGAACACTGTACATACAATTAACTAGTTTTTTTTTTTTTTTAATATTTATGAAGTTATGTAGTGAGTTATTATCATACATACTGTGCAACAGTACATTTTCTGGTTCCTATTACTGTGTTTTAACTGCTGCCAAAAATAATAATAAAAAAGCAATAAAATACTGCTGCTGCTTTTTAAAACATTTCATGACTAATGTGGCAAATCTGTTCTGACCCAAACCTTTACAAGTCTGTCCCAATTAATTAAAACGAAATAGTGTTTGGAGAGGCAATTTAAATGCTTTCGCTCTAATTCCATCTAACACGTGCTGTTCATTATTGTCTTGTGATCAAAGACAGTGTTTCCATCACAGTGGTTTCAAAATGGGTTTATTGAGCTTTTTTTTTGTCTTAGATATTCTTGCTATTTTTATTTGTCTCAAAGATAATGAATATAAAACCATATAAACCATGCCATCTGTTTCATTTGTGCATCTTTAGTTGTAGTTATTAATGTGTTGTAAGGATAAAATGTATATTATCATTAATCTTATTAATTAATAATAAATAGATAGAACTTGCCTACTCTGTGTGTTGGATATTTTTCTACTGAAATAGAATTCATTGAACAGTGGCTTCTAGACTAAATCGTTTATAATTCTGAACCATTGCTGGCTGCACATTTACCAAAGTGTGACCTTGGGCGAGACCTGCAGTCACAGTGTAAAGTAAAACGAAGCACTGCCACGGTTTCCCTCTCCTCCTTTGGAAGTTAAAAATACTGTGCATGGCTTTCCTGCAATTTTGCACATTTGAGTTAGCGCCTTGCACAGCGGATGCCCTTAATAAAATGACAACAGTAATTTAGTTTTGTCATTCGAACTGGCACCAGCTACATGGCTCAAAAAATACAGTATTAAAGTAGTTTGAATGTGTGTCGAGTCTAATTCTTTTTTTTCTATTTTCCAGAGATCTGCTTTTCCATTAACTTTGGGAAAACACAGTGGCAGATTCATTTAAAACAAGCTCAGCTCCACCCTTCATATAAGTGGCTTAGCCTGTGAAAATAAGAAATTAAGATCAAGGGACATCCTTTTCATTAGCCTGTCGTTTGGTTATTTGCATTCCTTAGACTGCCTCGCTAAACATCCGCAAGTGTAATATAACTCATCTCAAGGAGGCTTAAGGCTCTTACCTTAGCATATGCTAACTATTACAAGATGTCTTGATGGAAACATATTAAAATTACTGGTAATTGACATAAAATATGACAAAGTGTTGTAGGCTTTCTGAGCAAAGCAACACACATTACAGAGGAGCAGGCCCATAATGTAACTGATTAATGAAGGATTGCTCAGGCGCACGCAGCTGATTTCATGAAAAATGAATTCTTTGTTGTCATTCCGACAACTCGGCAACCGCAGCCGGAAAAGACTATTAGCCAGAATCATTATCAATAGCGATATTTTCAAACTCTATTATGGCAATCAGGCTGGAATTTATTCAATAGATTTAGTTCATTTGGTGGTAATTGATAAATAATCAAAATTTATCAATGTACTTGCACACATTTCACTAACAATCAAGCAAAAGTGGCCCATTTACCACCTGACTTGGTCCAAATTAGAACTAAATTGATGATCAATTAATCTTAGAAGGGGCAGTGTTGTATTTTGTGGAGGAGCAGCAGCAAAAGTGGCAAATAAATGGAGTAAAGACAGGAGATTAGTGGAATGAGCAGAAAGGAGCTGAACCGCCACGGATCGCAGCTAATGAGCATGCAGCTGGGTTGCAAATTGGCAGATTTATAGCATCAGTATAAGAACTAAAGACAGAACAGTGGCAGACAGGAGTTTATAACTGATACCATCCCAATACTGAACAATGCAGCGGTGGTTATGCAGCTTGTTGATAATTGCTCTGAATTGAACAAGGGGGTTGGTAAACTGAACAGGCATCTTCCAGCATTTCAACAAATGTGTTAGTCTACTGTGACGTGGATTATTCTCAGTTTCAACAGTTTAAAATGTTTTTTTAAATGATCCTTAAATGCTAGGTAGCTACTGTATACAGGAGTGGGACTATGATACGATTACACTTGAGTTCTTAATTATTCAGCTAACATTAGCCACTGTAAAATACATTGTCAAGGTGAATCATGATATCCTACTTACACCAACCTCTTTGTTATTTGTACGTATTTTTTTGTCTTGAAATAAATCCTAATGCAATACAACCCCAACCCACATACTGTAGATGTATTTCTCTTCCCAGTTGAGATTTCTAAGCAGCTGTGTGACATAATCAAAATGGTAGTTCAAGAATAGGATTCAGTCAAATCTGAAAATTCAGATAATCAACTATAATATAGTAAAGACTAATTCTTTATTAATTCTTTATTTATGGTGAGGTGGGATTCTAACCATCTGGTAGCACCTAAATGCCAATGAAACTAAATAACGAATGAATGGAGCAAATCAAATAAATCTGTCTTTGTATTGAGTGAAAATGGCACGGTTTTATAAAACAATCTATGTGGCAGTAATAGACACTAGGCACAAGCAGTAGTAGAAAATGACAGTAAATCACTGATGGTCTTTCTCTGTTTTGTTCTGCAGATTAGCAAAAGAAAAGGTGATGTATGTAAAAGAGGCCCAGCAGCAAGCGGAAAAGGTTGAGAAGATGAAAGCTGAAGCTGGTGACGAATACGTGATTAAGAAACAGGTAAACTCAGACCATTTCCGTGATGGATTTCATTTTTACTAAATGTGTTTGTCTGCATGGAATGGAATTATCGGGCCAATAGAAGCTAAGTGAGAGCACCAACAAAAAAAAGGCTACTGAGCATTTTATGTGTTTTGGAGTATGGATATTCTCTTTTAACGAGTGGTGTACCACGGGGATCAGTATTAGGTCCTCTGCTATTCCTAATCTACATTACATTAATGATTTAGATTCTGGTATAGTAAGCAAACTTGTTAAATTTGCAGACGACACAAAAATAGGAGGAGTGGCAAACACTGTTGCAGCAGCAAAGGTCATTCAAAATGATCTAGACAGCATTCAGAACTGTGCAGACACATGGCAAATTACATTTAATAGAGAAAAATGTAAAGTATTGCATGCAGGAAAAAAAGTGTGCATTATAAGTATCATATGGGAGATACTGAAATTGAAGAAGGGAACTATGAAAAAGACCTAGGAGTTTATGTTGACTCAGAAATGTCTTCATCTAGACAATGTGGGGAAGCTATAAAAAAGGCCAACAAGATGCTCGGATATATTGTGTGAAGTAATTTAAATCGAGGGAAGTACTGTTAAAACTTTACAATACATTAGTAAGACCTCATCTAGAATATTGTGTTCAGTTCTGGTTACGTCGCTACAAAAAGGATATTGCTGCTCTAGAAAGAGTGCAAAGAAGAGCAACCAGAATTATCCCGGGTTTAAAAGGCATGGCATATGCAGACAGGCTTAAAGAATTGAATCTATTCTGTCTTAAACAAAGAAGACTATGCAGCGAGCTGATTCAAGCATTCAAAATCCTAAAAGGTATAGACAATGTCGACCCAGGGGGACTTTTTTGACCTGAAAAAAGAAACAAGGACCAGGGGTCACAAATGGAGATTAGATAAAGGGGCATTCAGAACAGAAAATAGGAGGCACTTTTTTACACAGAGAATTGTGAGGGTCTGGAACCAACTCCCCAGTAATGTTGTTGAAGCTGACACCCTGAGATCCTTCAAGATGCTGCTTGATGAGATTCTGGGATCAATAAGTTACTAACAACCAAACGAGCAAGATAGGCCGAATGGCTTCCTCTCGTTTGTAAACTTTATTATGTTCTTTTAAAGAACAATGTTGTATGTCTTTTAATTGACATCACACAAGAGCTTCTCTTGTTGGAATTAAAAGTGACAGGTACTGAGTGCAGGTTACCCCAGACCTAGAGATGAAACTACACCACAGTAAATGCCTTTTCAACCCAACCAAAAACTACTGCAGACCTAATTAATATAATGATTTAATTGCGTATTGTAACTTTAAAAGAAAAAATATATGTACAGTATATATAATTAGCAACACATGGTACTAATTTGGTTGCACTGACCCAAGTCCTCCTCCTTCCTTTGCCATGTCATTTTCTTTTTCATCAGTGGTAATGATTGGCATGCAACAGTAAAACTGCATAGCTGAACATCCTGCTGGGTGTACTTGAAATCCAAGATGATTATCAGCTAGTGTAATATGCATAGTTTTGTGTTGCTGTCTTCTGAACCATTTCAGTGTTCAACTCTGAGTCCTCAGAATACGGTCGGTGGTGCTGGTGTTGCACACCGGTATCATGTATTTTCCTTCGGTAGTTCCACTTCAACAGATGATTTAGTGAGACTTGCTAATCTACTGGTTTATTATTACTATGCCCGCTACAACTACAGGTGTGGTCTAGTTGAAGCAATATTCTTCTTTTGGCAAGAATGAGCCTCATAAAAACATGCACACATCTCCAGGTTAGCATATCTGGGATAATCAATATTACCAATAAGTACTGTATTTTGTATTGTATATCAATGTTAAGGTTTACCTTATTGGTCCAATTTTCCTATATGGAACTGGGGGACTTATAACTTGGTAACTGTGAATCAGAAAGACTTCTACAGTACAGGATTAGCCAAGGTCATTATGGTGCAATTCTGCCAATAAGACAGGTTGTAACATATGAGTGACATCCCAACTTCCTTGCCCGTAATGTGAAACTTGGATTCTTCCAGCCCGCCAATCAGAAACAGTTGCTGTACTTCAGCTTGTCGGAAATGAAGAATAAATAGAAAGTTGTCGCATCAAGTTGCAAAGCCTGCAGTATGCTGCACAATTAACAGGTTACGTGATCTTTCAATGAAGAACCCAAATACATTCATGTAAAAAGGTGAGCGATTTTATTTTTCTAAATCTGTTGCCTTTTATTTACTCTGTATTAATCCTTTTGATGTTTTCACCCAGAGGTTACTAATGTAACTAAACACTAAATAAAAAATATTGTTGTTCTACGAAAGATCAGGTTTATAAATTTCAGGGCAGTGTTAAAGTCCTTCATACTTTTAGATTAAAACAGGCAGCACTATCTCAAAGTGCGTGGTATGTAGGGTTTGGTAGTACTGTACTGGCATGCAGAACAGAGTTACAAAGGGGTACACTTGTGAACTGAGCATGAATGCAAGGTAATAACGAGCTGCTAATGTTGCCTTTGCTTTAAGCATGCTGTGCACGTTTCCAAAAAAAAATTAACTGCAGAAAAATTGTTACGGCTTGATTATTATTTAAAACACATTCGCAGTCATTTATAACAATCTAGGAAGTTCAGGTGGAGTAGGGTATTAAGGCTTGAAGGAAAGTAAAGTAATACCTATGACAGTAAATATTTGCATGCTGCAGCTAATAAGATCCAGATGTTTAAAATGCTAAACAATGCTGTTTTTAATGAGGGTGGGTTGTGGTTTGTGAACACATTTTCTTTGCTCGTTAGTGTGTTTGGATTGTCAGTAGGATAAGGAAGAATTTCCAGGATGTCTCTTATTTAGAGTCCCCTGTAGCTCTTCTGATTGATTTGTTTTCTACACATGCTTCCTAATTTGTACTTCATGTATTAGTTATGTAGCTTTAAGCACTGCTGTTAGAAATGTAATGTTTTAAACAAAGTTATTAGTCAGCACTCGCATATCCAACCCTATAAAATTGACTTCAGTGACGGTTAAACGCGTGTGACACATTTGATTATTTCGTTTGAGCCCATTCCAACCCTTGTCCGTTTTTTCAGGGAACACAAAAATGATGCAATATCAAAAATACATGTCTGAAAAGACTGTGTTTTAAAATAAGTAAGCTTCCATTTAGATGTGCTGGTACTGTATTGGTTTTGTTGGTACGGTACTATATTTTCAACAGAAGTATTTTAATTCAGAACGATATGATAATGAAAATATCAGTTGCCAAAAGACGACACGTGGATTGTAATACAGTACATACTTTTAAATCTGATATGTATTGTAGCAATATGTAAAATTCCCTGTTAACCACCCAATGGCAAAATGAAATCAGAATGTTACCCATGCACAGAACTGCATACAACGTAAAAGGTAATGCAATTTGGCAAAAGATTTAAAAAAAGACGCAGTTTCCAGAATTAAAAACAGTATCCAAAGTCAGTATTCAAAATGGCAGAATATAGTTCTCGATAAGGCTGTAACGTCACAGTTCACTTGCAAATGAATATGCACAAAAACAACTAAAGATCACAGATTTTAAAAAAATACATCACAGTATCTAAAACTGTTTAATGATTTAACTGTTACATTACCGTAGCTTGTCTGTTCGCTTTGTTTTGGCTGCATTTTCGTCAGGTGAAACTGGAGGAAGCGCTTTGTAACTGCAAATTACAGAAAAATTCAACAGATATAATTAAAGATCAAATATAAAGAAATTGCCACGGTCATGCATATTCATGGGCAGTCAAGACTGGGGTGTGGTTTGGTAGCGGGTATATTTATTGTCTATCTATTAATTAATAGCAACTGCTTCAGACTGATGTGGCATGCAGAGAAAAAAACTGCGACAAATATTCAAATAAATTGTAGCATTGAAGAGATGGGCTTTGTATCGCAAAACTGGTGATGGAGTCAGAAATTGCGTGTGACGGGTAAGTGCATTAATTTGTTACATATATATGATAGGGATTGATTTTATTCTTAATACAAGGGCGGTAAAACGCGACAGACGTGCATCTGGGTAACGGATGCCCGAGTGCTGACTGTGTACAATGGTTACATGTGACTGGATCACCCCAGATCCTACAGGGAAGTTTGGGTGGAAATCTACAGGGAAGTAATTTCTCTACAATGGCCCACATAGTCATCACTTTTGAGACTGTTCCTTGTGAAACACTCCAACTAAACACTGACAGTCACTTCTCTGTCAAAATCATATCTGCCGTCTTCCCGTTGTGACACAGCTTTAATATTGCATTACAAATGTGTGGGATGCCATTTATACGGCAAACTATTCAGTCATGTGAGTGACAGTCCACTTAAGCTAAAGTGTGTGAAACATATATTTGCAAAAAGCTAGCCTGCGTAACATTGTGTATGTGGAGCTGTTAGCAAAGTAAGCAGCTGTAATGCTACTGCACACAAATCACATCATGGGAAGGTGTAAGCCTTTGTTAACATTGAGGGTATCTTTTTAGTGTAATGATATGCTTAAAATAGTGTTTTCTTTCACCTTTTGTGATCTTAAAATAATGTGTATATGAACCTGAGATTACTGTTCACCAAAATATGTAAGATAAATGACAGCTACTCTGTAAATGCACACGTTTTGATTTAAAGTACAATTTTTCAGTGCTTTAGGGCTGAGAGCAAAAATCAATGTTTGAAACTTAAAATGCCTTAAGTTAGGGGGTTAAGGGGTGGGGTTAAATTTGCGATCAAGTTATTCATTTGACAGAATCAATATTTTCTTATGGCTTTCCTTATCCACTGGTGATGGGATCATTCCGAGGCATTGAAAGGGTTTATAGGTGTTTTGCACGTGCTTCAGTTTCATGTCTCGCTGTGTTCTGCTTTACAGAAAGTGTTGCAAAGCTCATATCACGAAGGACTCTGCATCTTGAAATGAAATGGACTATTGATGTTTGATAATTTTTTAGGTAAATCTTCAAAATCATATATAGACCATGACAAAAAAAGGCATCAAATGAAGCCTTAATAACATGGAATGTGATTATTTTCTCAAGGCTGGTGCGTTTAATTTCACAAATACCAAGATACCAAAGTATTTTATACAGAAATGCAGCATGCAAATTTACAAAGGGTGATCTTGGTTAGATACAGAAATGAGCCTTCAACACACATAGCTCTATGACTTCATTGCTGCCATTCAATAAATAAGCCTATGGGTGGCTAGTGTAAAAAATACCTTCCAAAAATAGACGACAGCTACTGTAGTACCAGGCCACTTACAATATGTCAGGTGTTTAAATATTGGATGTATTGTTGACAAGCTCAAAGCATTCTGCATGACAGCCCTACTGGATTTGACATAACTTTCTAACAAGGACACCTGTACAAGAAATGACACGTCCAGTATGTAAGCCTTTACAAACAGAAAACTGACCCTACTACCGCCTTGTTTCAAAGGCTAGCTGTACAAATGATGACGCTTTGAGAGTGTCTTCACGTTACCAAACGGCTGTATTACATGCTTTTTTCCATCTTTGATTATTGATACTGTTCAATAAAAATGAACCGTTTTGAGGACGCATTTGTTTTAACCTCCCACCATTCGTTGCTTCATATACTGGTATACTGCATGAAACTTTATGTATGATAACCAATCGCAGATTTCACTCACTTTAGTGGATGCTACCAAACTGTAGTTTGATACCCAGGGATTTTCTTGTCAAGAAATTTAGTAAATAAAATACAGCTAGATATTTACTTTAAGAAAATGAATATGAAGTCCTATGTATTCACTAGCTAAAACCTGTAAAATAATTCCTTGCTTTAAAAAGCCGTAAAGCACCTTTTTGAGCTGCTTCTGTTCTGTGTTTTGTGAACTCCTCTAATGTCAGTTATTTCGTTCTCCGTCTGTTGGCTCGTTGTCTTGATCCACTGGTTCATACAACCCCTTAGGTCACAGTCTTATGTATCATGCCATCCAGTTCCACTTTCCACAATCTGTACATTTAATAGACAGTTGTAATGGAAACAAATGACACAAAAGATTCTGCTGCCTTTTTGCTGACATTTGTGCACTGGTAGAAGCCAAACAGTAATAGGGATTGTGTGTGTGTGCTAAAAGCTTCTCCTGCTGAAACCTGGATCTTGTAATGCAGTGAAGGTGATCACAGTCTGATTTCCCGCACCTCCCGAGCTTCTGTAGAAACATTTAAATACATATAGAGTATATGTATATTCCATATTCAAGCAGGGTATCACAAATACAGAGGGTAGTTCATTGAAACAGTGATTGTTCCTGAATCCCCTTTTCACATCATAATAAAGCACAATCATTGCTAAGGAACGTTTAATATCAGGAAGAGAGAAGCTGTTCTACAGCCTTTGCAAACAAAAGATTCTTAAATAAGGTGTTTCATTATTTGTTATTTAGTTCAGTTGTAACGATCCATATGGGTCAAATGTATGTGTTTCTTTACATTTATATAGGGCTTTTCACACTACACCACCAAAACCCGGGTTGAGTGTACACGGGGCGGCCCCGGGGTGAGACCCCCCTGAGTTCAGCCCTGCATGCATTCACATTTTCCGTGCTCTACAATTCTCGGGTTAAGATTCGCCCTGGGGTTGGACGTGACCGTGTCACACTGCATATTTTCAACCCGTGTCAAACACAGTGGCGGAAGAAAATATCCAGCATGGCTCCCGACATGGCTTTCATTTTTTTTTTTTTTTTTTTTTTATTTTGCGAAGGAGGGCTCGTGTACAATAAGCTCGGAGGAGGCGCTGGCAACGTGTACTCCGTGCAAGACGTAACTTTTTCAGGTTACTACGACAACAATCGCAATCCCGGATGCTACTTTTAAGTTTATTTTTGTTCCAGCCAGCTGCTGCTGGATATTTTCCTTTGCCCAAAGACTGAGCAGCTTCCGGACCTCATCGTCGCTCCATAACACTATTGCCGTTTTTATTTATTTTTTATTTACAACCGTGAGCGGGTCTGTGAACCTTGCCCCTTGACGTTTGTTTTTGGCTAGTGTCATGCGCGTTTTCAACCTGAGGCGAGTGTAACCCTGTTGCATTCACATTTAATTTTTCAGTTTTGTCTCGGGTTGAAACTAGCAATGTGAAAGCGCTTGCTGGTTGCCCCAGATCGAAATGGCTAGTGTGAAAAACCCTTATAAGATATGCAGGATGTCCCGTAAGTAAGACGATATAAGAAAATACCATATTGGGCAGATTCTCTGTTCAGTCGGACAGACACACACTCTAATCTGCACCACACTTGAATATGTTCTGAATTTAACATCTGAAAAAAATAAACACCACCAGTATTCTGCAGAAGTATTATTTTAAAGCATTTTCTGTGTTTGTATAAAATACTCTCCTGGAAAATAGGATATATATGGATGCTATTGAAAATGCCATTTCAAGTATTATGATGTTTAAAAAGACTGCACTTGACAGATTAAATAAACTGGTCTTTTTTCAGATGAACAGATGAATCTGCAATCTTTTGACCAATCAGTACTTCATTATGTCTTCTAATCACAGTAGGATGCTTATGAGGCAGTAAACCACACGCTTTCCAGAATAAATGCTTTATAAATGAATCTCACTGATTACAATATATATCATACATCTGTTGCTGTTATTGACTGTTCAAAAAGCATGTACTATACATATTAGAATTTAATTTGGTGGGTTTTTTTTGGGGGGGTGGGGGGGTTCTTATAATGTATTAGTCTATTAAACTAGAAGAGTATCTGGTAATTTCTGGTTCTGATTAGACTGGTTAAAGCGTGCTTCTCAAGCGGGTGCCAGTTTAGAAATTCTATTCTGCGCGGTTGGCGAGAGTAATATTGAGCCTAATACATTGTGCTAGGTTGAGTAATAACTTTTTATGCATGATAAGCATCAGGAATATGAACCTGCTGATCTCTGCTTTCCATTTGTATAGACTTTCGTTTTTAGACGGCGCCTCCTGCAGCGAGCTCATGGTGTGATCAATAACTCAATAACATTTTTCATGCAGTAATTATTCGTGTGATATCTGAGCACACCATTTCTTTATTACTTTTAAGCTGTAAGAGATATACATAGGAAATGTGGCTTTTTCTGCACTGATTATTAACACGAACAGGACTTTTTTATTATAACTTCTTACATTTTATATTTATATGGCTAAATTTAATTGATATTACTTTGTCTCCCAATAGTGTTAACACATTCATGCTATCCTTGCTAGACCGAGGTTGTGCTAACCTTTCTCTCCATTGATTGAGTACTGTTTGCTTTTGGGGTTCTCCATACAGGTGTTCTCTGCTTTCTTTAGGGCCTGTACTGCCACAAAGCAGTTTTGGTTTTAAAAGTTATATATACTCCAGGAAAACCAAACTACAATAGTAACATTGTATATTGAAAGTGGTTTAACTCGTAACATTATCCTTTTAGAAAGCTAGTGCAAACATGGTGCTTTGACCTGGTTCTTTTTGCAAGCCCCACTAGTACTTAAACGAATCCTTTTAAGCTCAGTTCCCACAGTCATCTATAACTGTAACCATATATGGCCATGAAGAGGTGTCAAACAACTAAAAACTGTAGGCTTCATGCAATTGGGGGACATGGACTTGGATTCACATCTTACCACCCAGAGATCAAGGCTGCAGATGTTGGTTAACATGTCTCCAATCGCAGGTTTCAGTTATGCCGCTTCTTGCTGGCCATCCTTAATCACTTCAGTAGGATTGTTTCACTGTCAGTCATATTAATTGTCCAATAAAACTGTCCCAAGAAGTAAACATTTCCAATATCAACAAGAAAGCTTATCTGTGTGTCTACCCTTCTGAGTACTAACATGAGCACCAGACTTTCTTGTTGTATTCCATCTCAATTGTTTTTACTGTAAATGGTATCTTCCTCTTGTGTTTTTTAGATTGAAGTCTTGCAGGAGTCCCAGATGATGATCCCTGATTGTGAGCGCCGCTTGGGAGCAGCACACGCAGACCTTAGGCAGTTATTAGTAAGTATCTTTTACCAGCACTGCTACAAACGGTTCATTAACCTTCCAGTCTGCTTTGAGTTAAAACACTGCGTTTTCTTTTTTTATATATAGATAGATATATGAATATTGCAAGCAAACCAAGGATACGTATTTGTCTGGCAGACTGCTAAATCCTGTATTGCATTTTACAACAATAAAACCTGTTATTTAGATTTACATAGGGGGGAAAGAATTAAAAAAAAAGATTCCATAATGGGGAGGGTTGATAATAAACATGGATTCAAAGTTTAGAAAAATAGAAATAGTTGACATGGTATCAAGATGCTATAAACACAGCCAGTGTTTGTTTTCAAACGCATGCTTCCTTGAGAGAGGTATGAAATATACTGAAATCTGATGTAGCTGGCTCTTTTGAGCAAAACAATAGGGTTAGGGTCAAGTGTTCAAATGTTCAATGTGTGTAGTCAATTTGTTTTAGTTTAGTGTGTGTGTGTGTGTGCGTATATATACTCAAAAATGAATGAATATATATATATATATATATATATATATATATATATATATATATATATATATATATATATATAATGACATTTAAATTATCTTGGTAAATGAATTGACCCTATTAAAACCAGGAATTCCAAGATCAAGAAAAATATATACAAATAAATAAGAAAGAGGATGGAATTTATGGTTTTTGAAATCTCGAATGGTTTTGTTGCACTAATATCAAGAAGTCATTTTTCTCTCCATCTCCTTTGAGCTTGTCTAGAGAATCCTATGTGCCAGGATTACAAAAGCCTTCCTCGTGCCATTAACATTATATGACAGTGTAACCTTTCAACTCTGTTAGCCCCAAGTCCTCCCTCTGTCTGTTTAATTGGCCCATCTAGAGTAGGTAGAGCTTGCAGAATTAAAATGTCATGTCATATGCTTTGAATGGAGTGAGGAATGCTGTCCAGTCTCAGCACTTGTGATACACTAGACAAGCTCAAAGCCAGGCTAACTCACTGTGGGAGCAGTAGAACCCAGACCAGCTCCTAAAGACTGCAAACCCCATAAAACAGTAAGGGATGTTAAAATGGCAGTTGGCAGTTACAATGACATCTAAAGCTTCTTATTGTTTAGATGAAATCAGATTTCCAAATCCAAGATCAACTAAAGAACGGTTAGTGGATAATAAACTCAAACTAGCGTCGTGGATCTGTACAGTAAATGACCCAGGAAGAATTTCAGATTGAGCCAGATCCCATTGTTGTTGATTTTCAGCATTACAGTTCAGTGGAATACCCCTTCAGCACTTTGTGACAGAAGGATGAATTGTAAACCCTGTATGGGGATTGCCACCGTAACAAGGAATAAGTCAATTAATGGGTTTAAGCTTAGACATGTGTGTTTTTGTATTACAGGAAAATGAAGCAGACTTGGCAGAATTGGAGGAGTTCAAAGAAGCACAAGCCATGCTGGATTCTGTCAAGCTGGAAGGATAATTATTGATGGATTGCTTTATATACCTGCACTGAGTCCATTCTATAAAGTTGGACCACTTTTTGCAACAGTTGTGCCTAGACAACGAAGATTTGAACCTGATCACAGATTTGATTTGATTTCTATTTTTTTTAATTTTTTTTTTTAATTTAGGATAGTCATAGACTTCTTGTTCTGTACAAACCTGCAATTAAAGTGGTGCTCTTCTGTATGGAGCGCTGTTAAAATATCAATACATTTTTATGATTTGATCATCTTTTATTGTTTTAAAATGAATATATGAATATTCACATTTATTTTGTATCCAGTTTAGAGAAGTTAATTGCATACTACAGTTTAAGCTAGGCAGAGTTTATGAACTCTAAATGGTTGTGCAACTGTTTAGAGGTAATGGGAGAATCAGTAAGGTATTTATTAAAACTAGGACAAGGTTTTGCTTGACCCCTGTAAATATGCATATACACGTGTGATCTGAAACTTGCAGTGTGTGTTTAAATTAAACTTAAGACCAGTGCAGTGTACTAAGATAGCAAATTGCTTCCTTATCTGCTAATTGAAATTAATTAGGAAAAATGGGAAGAGCCCATTCTACCACTCGCAACAAACGACATGTCATGTAATGCCTAATGTATTTTTCAAAAATGCAAAAGAGAAATATTTGTGTGTGTGAGATTATATATATATATATATATATATAGAGAGAGAGAGAGAGAGAGAAAGCTATAAGCTTTTAATGTACTATAGACTAAAGGTAATATTGTATTGACTATGGAGTTTACGCATGTACTAGCATTTTTGTTCAGTGTCACTTGCACAAAAGTGCATTGCCAGCATGGAAAAGACCCTGCTTTCAGTTTTTAATGAAATCCATTGAGGTAACACACAACCAGTGTCTTGATTTATAAAATCTCCCCAAAATTGTGTTTTCTTGGTTTACAGTTCCAACACATTTCTATTCTCTGTTCTTTAAATGTATGTTGAAGGCCTAATTTCACATGACAAACTCACTACAGAAGTGGTGTTGTTTTGGCGAAGTGTGTGTCAATAGCAATACACCCAGGAGGGCACACATCATCTGTCTGACAGGATCACCAGGAAGTGAATATATTTCTGTGGAAAATGTATAAACTGTGTACCACATTTGCCCTATAAATGTTAATGGTTTTATAGTTTTTTAAATATTACTATTTTCTCACAATTATGTTTAAACAACAACAAAAAAAAGTGAAGTAACATTAGGTAATCCAAGATTCATGCTAATCGGTGTCTGTGAAACAAGATTGCAGCTGGACCAATCTAATTAACCTGACCTACATCACAGCAAGTGATTTAGTACATAGAACCAGCAACAGCGTTTAACTCTCAGGATCTTCAACGTAAGAGTGGAGCAGAGGGGTAGTGATAATGCTGCTGGTGCTTAAGAGTGGATTTACAACAAAAATAATAACATTGATTAGCACTCCTTTAGGTTCATAGGTATTGGGTATATTCTGTTTAAATAATTACACAGAAGTTCAGTATGTGGATGAATGTTTACTTATTGTGTTACACACTAAAAGGAATGCATACATGAAGGGTGCACAGTAATCTGACTTGTGCTGAATTTTATTCTGGTTATAGCCACAGGTCTCATACATACAGTTGTAGTCAAAAGTTTATATACCCCAATGGAAATTTATAATTTCTAGAAATCTCAATCAAATAATTATAGGAAAAATCTGTTCTAGCAAAAGTTTTGCTTTTGTGGATGAGGAAAAAAAAAAGAAATAGAGGTCTACAATTATTTCAGCAATTTTTTTGCAAAACTCCAAAAATTCAACAGTATTCATACCCTGACAAGGAAAATGAAATGAACAGCTAGTTGATACACCTTTAGCAATAATAACCTCTTTTAAATGATTGATATTTTTCAATTAGCTTTTGGTATGATTCTTTAGTGATTTTTGACCATTCTTCAACGTAAGATTATTCCAGTTCATTCAAATTCCGAGGACTTCTCATGTGCACAGCCTTCTCAGCTCATACCAAAGATTCTCAATCAGATTTAGATTGGGTCTTTGACTAGGCCATTCCAGAACCTTGATTTTATTCTTTATCCATTTTGAAGTAGATTTTGATGTGTGCTTTGGATCGTTATTTTGTTGGAATGTCCAGTTGCGCTTTACAAGTTTTGTAGCGGAGGGTCTCAGATGATTGGACAATATCTTTTGGTATGCTATGGAATCCATTTTACCATGTATTGGAACTAAATTTAATGTGCCATTAGAGGAAAAACAGCCCCATAGAAGGATATTACCCCCACCATGTGACAGTTGGTATAGTGTTCTTTTCTTTGTATGCCTCACCAGACTCTCCAAATGTAACGACTATCAGCGTGACCAAATAGCTAGATTTTTGTTTCATCACTCCACAAAACCTTTGACCAAAACTCATCCATCATTCAAATGCCGTTTTGCAAACTTTAAGTGATTGTCTTTATGACGTTTTCGTAAGAGTGGCTTTTCCTTGGCCTGCGACCATTGAGACCACCATGCAATACTCAACCTATGGTTGAAATGGAAACCCCAGTCCCACTTCCAGCCAATTCACTTTGAATATCTTTGGCAGTCAATCTCGGATTGTTATTAACCTTCCTCACAATTCTTCTACTTGTTCTTGGTGAAAGAACCTTCCTTCTTCCAGACCGAGGGAGTGTTGTGACAGTACCAGTCTTGTACTTCTTGATAATAGAAACAATAGTTGAAATTAGGATACTCAAATGCTTGGAAATCTTCTTGTATCCTTCTCTAGCTTTATGAAAATAAATAATTTTCTGCCTAAGGTCTTCGGATAGCTCTTTACTTTTTCCCATATTGACTTACTGGTAATGACAGCAATCATCCTATGTCTAACCCTTTTATACTCTTAAGAATGTTCACCTACAATCCAGCATTTTGTAGACTTTTCTAGAATTAGGTTCTGCATTATATTGAAATTTCTAGCACCTTGTAGACAATACTATTATAGCATCAAAGGGTATGAATACTTTTGAATTAGCATTTTTTGAGTTTTGCAAAACAAAAATGGCTGAAATAAATAATTGTAGACATCTATTTCTTGTAACTTTTTTTTTCCTCATCCACAAAGCAAAACTTTTGATACAAAAGATTTTTCCTAAAATTTTTGAGAAATTTATTTCCATTGGGGTATGTAAACTTTTGACTACAACTGTATAGATATGGTTTAATTGTAAGTGTGCCAGTTAACCTCAAATAAATCAACTTAACCAAAACAATACACGCGTTGCCTGCGTGCAGGCTGAAAGAAGCGCATGACACTTTGGGGTAAGTATTGCATTAAAATAAAATAAGGAGTGTGCAGCGAGTATTCGCCCCTGCGTGCCACTAGAACCGCCAGCATGTGTGGTGGAAGTGTAGCTTTCAAGCTCGGTCTATTGACTGGGACATCTTCTCTCCGACAGGTGAGATCTTTCGTGAAATGAACTGGTAACATGCCTTGTTTACCAGCAAGAAGCTAACAAACATTAATATTACCTTCATCATAAATCACTGTCCTGAAAAACACAAAATAAAAACTGCTCTGGTAACAGCATTAAAATTCACTGAAAAATAAAGAATACAACGACTTAATTTACAGTAAAACCAATATATAAAATAAGTTTGATGAGGAAGAACGCAGTGTGTGTTACATCTCTATGGACAACTATTCCTTAATAAAGCTAAATATAGTCTTACAGGTAGCTGAAGTACCCGGCGTTGCCCGGGGAAATTCAATATTTCAATATATCATGCATGACAAACTGGGGAACGGTAGCCTTATGGTTTCCTATAAGTTACCGATCTTGGGTGTCGCACAATGGCTTTTTTTCAATTTTTTTTTTAATTTGTGGGGGTTTGTTGTGTGGGTTTCTTTAATTTGAGATACATGGCTACCGTAGTGATCCAGCAATGGGGTTAGTAAATAAAGGACCCGGGGGTCAAAATTTCAGATCCAAACACAGCCCTGGACCTTCCCCTGGAAGTTTGGTTGCACCGGCTGATGCGGGGTCCGAATGCATAAAGGAACAGACAGACAGACAAACTTTCTTCTTTATATATTAAGATAATACTAATACTGAGAATTAGAACTGTATTAGTATAATTCCAGTGTGAAAAATGCTGCGATTCTGCCAATAGAGACGCATCGATCTGGTCTTGTGTTTACTATATGAAAGCTTGTGACACCAAACTGCTGTAAAGTTAAACGTTATCAAGCATAAATAAAACGCCAATCGTTTCATATTAGCGTATCTTCTTAACAACATATAATACAACCAATGCCACCAGATAGGCTAATACCCCTATTTCAGTCATTTCAAATAAATATAAAAAATGCATGCTGTTGAAACATGTATTTACCACAGCTATATCTGATAGGCTAATGATGGAAAGGAGCATAACCTGTTAAGAAAAAGGTTTTGCTGTCTCTAAAAATAATTATGATTCAAAATCAAGACGCACACATACTAGATATAAGCTACTATAAAATAGTCTTTGACATTTAAACAAGCTTTGTTCTCTTTCCTTATGATGCCTATGCAATTTATAACCCATGCTTTTGTGCGAGTAGAGTTTGAATTAGATATGATTTAATCCTTTATCTTATAGATTTCAGTAATTGTCGTATTCAACCCTAAGTCTCATTACCACCTTTTTAATGAGACCCCGTTAGTCCGTGACATAGAACCGCTCCATCTCATTAAGGAAATCGCTCTTCAATGCTGATTATTTTATTTGGAACCATAATTATATTTCTTTCGGATAAATCACGGTTTAATCGAGTCCACACGGAGGGCAGCACCACTAATTAAAGCATGAGATGCGACGGCGGGTGCTATCTGGATTTCTGGCCGGAGGAGAACGCGCCCGAGGAGGCTTGAGCTGGCCATGGCGCGCCGCTTTCCCCTTCTTCCCGGGGGCTCACACACAACAACTTATTACTTCTAATTCTCCAACTGTCACCAAATCACCTGCACGAAACAAGAATCTAATTTGTTAAGCTGGCATTTCTGCAGATGGAAGATCGATTTTCTCTTTAGATTTCTCTAATTGAGTGAATATAGACGCCAGTGAATTAGATTCACTTGTGGGCTTGAAAAAAAAAAAAAAAATGTCAACAAAAATCATTCTTTTAAAATAAGCCATATTGCCTACAAAATAATAAAGAGATGTGGATCGAAAGGGTCCAGATTGGGCGGCAGTGATATTCCTAAACTAACTGGTTTGTTTGATTTTAAAGCCATGCGTTTGGACGAATTTTGAATACTAAACAGAAGGGGGGGGGGGGGGGCGACAAGAGAAAGGGAAGGAGAGATGGTTGATCTTTGAAATTGCTTACAGAATTACATTTGTTTTTCTTGTGATCTTATTAAAAGTCACTCCTCATCTCCAGAACGCGTGAAAATATCTACTTTCCACTCAGATACACAACATTAACTTGTTGGGGGCGAATTTGTTTGTTTGTCTATTTGTATTTATTTTGCTGATAAGATTGATGTGGTCGTATTAACAGTATATCTGCTTAGAAAGAGATGGGATGGGATTTTTGTTTCCACTCCTTACCCCAAGTACACCCTTTTCCCACTCATGAGAATGAGCATCAAGGATAATTTCCATTGTGCAAAGTGAAATCAAAGTGTTAGCTACATTCATCAGACAAACCTGGGGTTACTGGGATCACGATTACCAAAACAGATTTAAAACATGTTAGTATGATCTTAAAAATATATCATATTTATGAAAAGACATTTTCAACATTGTCTCTGTATTTTAAAATATCGCTGTTATTCAGTCTATTAAACGCGACCAGACTTTGTCTAATAAAGTTCCCTGAATGACATGTATATATTACTCAAGGACAGCACAATCTACATATATATTGTTTTTTAATCTCAATGGGAAGCATTCAGTTAATTTCTCCAGGAATATACTATATGAGTGTATATATATATAACAAATACAAACCTGCATTATATTTATAACTTTTTAATATATACAAAAAAATCCACGAGCCAATTTAACCATCATAGCATTTAAATATGAAATATTACCACATTTAGAAAATAACGGACTCCGCGTCAGTAGTTTGAGTCTATGTTAACACACCATAACACAACTTAAAGGCGTGGTTTCTGACGAAAATGTTATTGAGCACAAATCAAGATATTATACAAATATGTCGCCCATGCTAATAGAATTCAGTGTGATTTAAACTGTGTTTAGTCTTGTTGATGTGTGCTCATAGGAGCCAGGCTTGGCACGGTGTGTTGTTATTTTCATTTTTAAACAGCATTAAAAAATAAGTGAAAATAACTAAAGGATGAGTTATTATCGCCGGCATATCATAAAATGACCACAACAAGCGGTAGTTTTAACTTGTTTAATAACAACAAATCAATCAACATCATTTACTTATCTTCAAATCAAAATCATATTAACTTAAAACTCAAAACAACCTATTTTTAAATATGTACTTGTATTTAGCCTATTCTTTAACGGAAAAGTAACCCCCGCCCCAATCACAGACTTCTCGAAATGAAATGAAATTAAAATGGATTCTTCTCAGCAGGCAATAAAATACAATGTGAGATCGTCAGTCAGCGGAAGACACGGGACTTTAAATAGGAAAATACCAAACAAAACACCAGAGTATGAATGCAGGCAATGGCGTGGCTTCGGTTGTATTATTCGTGTGTCAGTCCACAAATACATGTAAGCTATTTTAAAAGAAAAATGATTCTGAACATAGCACGTGTCTGAACTATAATACAGGTAATCCGTATACAGCAGCACTGTACGATTTAGGACAAAACTGCCGTAAATGACATTTGTGGAAATGTAATTTGTTTTAGTAGGCTATTTTCTGACAAAGATCACAGGTAAATAATAATAATAATAATAATAATAATAATAATAATAATAATAATAATAATAATAATAATAATAATAACTCGTTACTGTAAAACATACAAATACAGGATTTGAAATATGGGTTTCATTGCAAACATCAATGTAATGATATAAACGCTAAATAGGAATATAATGGTATACATTTTGCAGGACTGAAAAAAATGTCTCAGGGCAAATGCATATAATAAAATGGTTTTCACGTCGCACAAATAACGCTTGAAATCCCAATGCTTAGTCCTACGGTATGTATTGGTGTACAGAAATTCAATCTATATATATTTATAAGAAGTAAACGGACTAAATAAATTGTATTAGAGGCGGCCAATATGTTTTCGGCTAGTTTCCTTTGTTCCAGTTCTACCTGTGTGCAACAATCTAAAACCTATTTATTAGGAAAAAATCACTTGATCCGTCATAGAAAATCCTTTAACTGGGCTTTTCAGTGCATTGCAGAGATGTTGCATGGCGGCAGCGCTGATATGAGCTGCACAGCTTCAAATAAAGCGACAGTATCACTATATATTAGATTGAAATATTCCGTTATCAAATAAACAAATAATAATAATAATAATAATAATAATAATAATAATAATAATAATAATAATAATAATACTACTACTACTACTACTACTACTACTAATAATAATAATAATAATAATAATAATAATAATAATAATAGTAACACACTTTATTTTATGTTAAGTTACCATTACAGTTTAAACGCAAATAATGATATGCATAGCATTTGCCATAAGCACAAACCACTCCACTTAAGTCCCCGCACAGTGTAGCATTGTTAGCCGGTTAAGTATGATGTGTGTGGCTTCAGAGGGAATGATTCAGTTTGTTTATACAGCTATAAAAACCACGAGCAATTGAAAAGTCATAAAATGAAGAGCGCTATCAATCTCGCCGCAATAGCGTCGTTCTGCGCGAGCGGCAAACACTAAACTATGTCATGATTTCATATTATTGTTATTGTTCTGCTTCGCTTTTATGTTGGGTTGGGTTTTATGTCGGAGTCGCTATTAGATAATCATACAGTATACAGATATGCAACAAAGGATAACATGAAAAAATGACGCATATTTATATCCCGGAGTAAAATTAGTATATTTTACAAAGAAAAAAAGGTAATACATAAATTAATACACGAATCAAGTCCATTTATTTTATTATAACCACGCTGTATTTTGCCTCGTAAATGCCCATTTAACTGAGTTTATAGCTTTTGTACCAATTTAAATCTCCATGGTTTACCTTAACTATATGAAAAAAGAACCACAACGAGCTCCTGAAACTAGCAATCAGCTTTTTGAACCTAATACTAGTAAACGGGGGGAAATCGTAAGACATGTTGACGTCTTCTTACACGTTCAGCCGGGAGATCTTGCATTTGGTTTTCTTTGCAGGCTCCAATCATTCTTCCCGGGTTTCAGGTCACATCCATAGTTCAAATTGGACGCATGGATTGGCAATATAGCTCAAAGCTGAATCCAGGATTTTTCTTTTTTTTTTTTTTTTTTACAAGGAGCAAATCAGTCCTCTGTACAGTGACAATCGGATCTAACCGGGAGTCCTACTGGTTTCTGCGCTCCGGTTCTCAGAAGCACCAGTGGTCTTGTCCCCCCCACGAGAAAGATACATAGAACCAACGTAACCTAGGACAAAGAGAGAGAAAAAAGCACAAAAATGGCAAAGTTCTCGCTCGGACGAGTCCTTTGTGCGATTCTAAAGCCATTATTCAACCCGAAATGTAAAGGGCTTTTGAAAACCTTCTCTCGTGCATCTGCCAAAAGCGTTTTAATTCTATGTGTGTGTGTGTGTGTGCGTGTGTGTGCGTGTGTGTGTGTGCAAGAGTCAATGTGTTACTGACAATTAGGTTATTTGTACAGTATTATTTACTTCACACTTTAAAGTAATCCCCTTTGTGTGCTTTGTTTGTACACAATAAATAATCTTAATTGGTCCATTTTGATTAAAAATCAATTCCGTTAGTTAAAACAATAGGCCAGTAATCGCGGACCAGTTCCTGGTATTTATTTTCTTCGAACGCCGTACGCACGTATACTATGAGTCCCTATAGTGGGCATTCTGTCTCTTCTTTTTAAAATAAATACATAACTGAAAGCACGCGAACGGCAAGTTCACAGAGCGGTGTTTCCATTGAATATTGCTCTTAATTTCCTCAGATATCATTTACAATAAGAACCTCCCGGCTTGACAGCCAAGTCTAAACACTAGTAAATTAGTACAAATTTATACAGATTTTACTCTAATAATCGTAATAAAAGCTTATAGATTTGGCACTAATTACATAAATGCCTAATGATCTTGAAAATGACTCTGGTTAGAAATATATTACTAATCTAAACTTTGTTGTTGGCTGGCTTTGAGAAAGCAGAGCATTAGAGATGGTTCACTTCGCGTTGGAAGGCACTTAAAACTGTGGCGAGGGGGGAATTCTGAGGAAATCTGGAACACAAAAAGAATCCGTTTTACAGGTTTATGGAGCACGATTCAAACGACCTGTGTACGAATGATTGTGTTATGCATGGTTTTATACACCTGCGTTCATGCATCACTTTCTCCTTATTTTAAATCATGTTTTTGTAAGCAGTTTATCAGATACGTATAGGCTGCACACCCCATCGAAATAAAACAAATGAAACGTTAGTATTATTATTTACACTTGATGAAATCTATACCTCGGCCAACCATATAGCACATTATCTGTTTTTAATTTTAGGAAGAAAAAAACAAACAGACTTCAGGGTAATCGCATTTGTAATATAATGATCAGAGTATAGTAATTGTATATTGTCTAATAAGTTAGGCAAAGCATATCTGAGGTGAAAACAAGGACCACTTAAAGGCATTAACATCTTAAATAATGTATATTTGAACAAATATTCTAGGTATACTGCGTTTATTAAGTTTGGTTTGTAGTGATTATAGAAATGAGACCAGGTCGTTTTAAATGGTATAATTTGAGGTTGAAAGCTAATAAACGAGATTTTGAAATGAGGCGAAATTGAATTGTAAATTTATCCTGCATGTGGATGTGAGTGGTTGGCCTATGAGACTCCTAGCTCTGACATTTTCAGTCTCCATTCTGATTGGTCCTCATTTGGAGACGCTCTCGGGTTCATTCACTATTAAGCACCTCCCCGTTCTTCTAAAGGACATTATAATGCAAGAGACCTCATTTTTAAGCACAAACCGAATTTTCTTTCATTTAGGCTATATATATTTTTTAAATAGTTTAAAGTCGTAGAATTTTTTTGGAAAGCATTTCACCCTGGAGCGGTGCGCAATGCTATCCCACGCCGACCTCCTGGATGCTCGCCTCGGTGAGTTATCATCGCCAAACTCCGGTCTTCAACTCTACTGTAAGCTGGAGGAACTTCTAATCTAACACAATCGAGCAGGGAAATTGTCAATTTGTTCCTTATTTTAGCTTAATATGATCTAAATGAGCTAATTCTCTCTAAAAGCAATTATTTTTGTATTAGATTATAATTTAATTTACATCGTTTTCAGATAGATGTGATCAAAGAGTGGGCTGCTCTTTAAGGATTTAATGTCTTTGATATTTATTTTTTAAAAGTAGTAATATAATAATAATAATGATATTTGATAAACGATCAAAAGGAACAACTGAGGTTATTTATCACGTAATCAGTACTGAAAATGCAATAGATAAATGCATGTTGCACTAAGGAAATCAATATGTCTTTTAACAAATGGAAGTTTGTACATTCTTCAGTCAGATAGATATTGTAATTATCAAATGTTGTCTATGATTAAACGATATAGTTTTTGCTGTCGTATACCGTTACATTGTATTTAATTCTGCCTTTTTCAACTAAAAAATGCTGCCTCTAAATCTTTATTTTTTAATACACAGGAAATACGAGGAAGTTTGTGTTTGATGGTTGCTTGGCATTCCTGACTATTAAGTGGTTGGTGTTCATTTTTTTGCACAGGGATGAAAGATGCCGCGGCTGAGCTCCTGGGTCATAGGGAGGCTTTGAAGTGCAGGCTGGGAGCAGGGGGATCGGATACCGGCCATCCTGGCGATATAGCCCCGGGCTCGGACAATGTAGAAGGGGCGACACTGCTCCCTGGGGATGACATCAGCAATGCTGGATCCAATCCCTCCGCCGTGCAGGTCGGCACGAAAGACCAGGACAAGCAGCAACAGCAACAAAACCAGAACCAGTCTGGTGGACAGACAAGCCAGCAGAAACAGAAGCGGCACCGGACCCGCTTTACACCGGCCCAGCTTAACGAACTGGAGAGGAGCTTCGCTAAAACCCACTATCCTGACATCTTCATGAGAGAAGAGCTGGCGCTGAGGATCGGTTTAACAGAGTCCCGCGTCCAGGTAACACCACTTTGCAGAGACTTCGGCCAGCGTACTTGTCTTAAAAAATATTATAATATATCGCCACTGCCTGTCATTATCAAGAAAAGATTTACACAATATATAACTTGTATATTCTTCTATGAAAACTCACTTAGTGCAAAATAAACCAATTAAACATCCGTTGTAGGCTACTATTGAACTATATACAAAATATAATAATGCTCAAAAATCTTTATTTCTTATGCATACCATGGTGTTCTTATGAAAAAATAAAGAAATTGTGAACTCTTAGATATTGACGAAAAGTCTACATCTGTGAAAGCTGTTAATAATAATGAACAAGTCGGCAAAGCGAAGCAGTCATCATGTTTTATATAACGCGGTTGTGTTGACATGATTTAAACTGGACGGTAAGGGAACAACACGAGTGCTGAGCCCTTTCTTTGCCGTTATCAATGTCAAATCAAAAAATAATTGATTTATTTCAATGCACAATACATTAGGAATGTCTCACCTTTGGGTGATTCCCAAAACGGTGTGAAGCACCGAACACAGGCTGAGAGAGGGTGACAAACACTAACCGTGTAAACTCATTCGAATTTGGAAAGTCAAGGCCTCGTGTTTCAGGCTTCGTAAGTGATCATAAGTAAAATAAATATCGAAGACATCGAACTTCTCAAATATAAAAGTATGGCCTATCGTGTACTGATAGTGTGGGTTGCACAGCACAATGTCATGTCACATGCGCTGTTATTGATAATACATTACTTCTGTTAAATCCACTAGTCTGCATCAAGGTATTTTAAATGTAAAACGAGTCAAGAAATGAATTCAAGCTATAGATTCAAATACAAAAGATGCGCTTTTGATTTAGTTGTATTTATTTTAGCGCGATTTTACTAAACGATGTGGTTTATGCCAAAGCATCGTGCTTGAATCTGTAATGATATGGAACGCGCGCTTTGTAACGTCCAATACATTATTATTATTATTATTATTATTATTATTATTATTATTATTATTATTATTATTATTATTATTATTATTATTATTATTATGTTATTATTTTCGTTTTTAATAGTTGTCAGTTAATTAACTGCTTTTCTTAATGCAAGTTCATGTTGTTATTTCTGCAGAATTTATCGATTGATTTCTTATGAGACATGCATGTTTAATGACTCGCATAGCTACAAGAATGCGGTTATAATATTGAAACCTCAAATCAAATTGATACATTTTGATTATATATATATATATATATATATATATATATATATATATATATATATATATATATATATATATATGCATTTGCATGCGTGTTTAAAAGAGAGAAAAAAACACATAGGTTTCCTAATTTTACATTCTTCCTAATGTTGCGTACAATTATATTTAAAATGGTATTTTATTATTATAAATGGACCTATACGGCTTTTATTATTATTATCTGAGAAACATTTATAGACGTTAACACATATGCATTGTGTTTTTCAAAACCTGGGAGGTTTTTACGTTGAAAATTATATATATATATATATATATATATATATATATATATATATATATATATATATATATATATATATATATATAAGCAATTTAAATGATCGTTGGTTATAACTCATGTGTTAAACAGAATAGAAAGCGGAATGCTGCTTCATTACTGCGTTATTGGTTCAGTCAAACATCCTTCATCTATAATAATTTTGTAATTTAGTTTAACATGTAAAAAGAACTGCGAAATAATATTACGAATATTACATTTTCTGTGGAATATCTTCAAATACATTGACACCCCACCCCGCTCCCCCTTGGGAATAAATTAAGGCAATTTTACTGGGTAATCTTTGGCATCTCCCCCATCAGCAGTAGATGGCTCTTCTGCTCGTTATTTAAATTAGAATGTTCCATATAGTTGATTGATGTGCTGTGTTGCATTAAAAATGGTGCTAAATTAACTCATGCAATTGTACCATTTTTAGATCGGAAAAAACCCAATTAAAATGCACGCCGCACATTCCTATAGCCTATGTCACAAGCTTTTTTAAAAAAATATTATTATTATTATCCGATGTATTTTAATCTCATGGTGTAATAAGAAAAAAACGTGCCTTGATCCATTATTAGCAACCAATTTCAGAATTATTTATAACAGGGGATGGCTTATTAACCAGCGATGTGAAAATCATGCAAATTACGCAATCATATGCAATATAATAAGCATAATCATTAGTCTAGCACAGTATTAATTAACTTCCGATAGTTTATTTACATAAAAACCAAATAAGCGAAATAAGTGCTGGTTAGGAAATGATATTTCACAGCAACAGACAGACACCGCTCTGTGTTACAATTCGGTGGAGAGGACTGCGGTGTGCTTAGGAATGATTCTGTCACCTGCCGCGTCTTAATGTGGGACACCTTCAGAGTATATTCTAGTTTTTTTTTAATGGAATGAGAAATAGCATTTTCTTTCCCTCCAAGCACTATTTGGTGTGGATTTCACGGCTGGCTGCTCGGAATGAACCAGATATTTGAGTTTTAATACGGCGCTCCGGATTGCTTACCATATCTTCACATTAATCATCAGCAGGATTTCACTGAGATCTTTATTGACCTCACAAAAGACCCCTTCATAAATGTAACACGTCTTATCGTTTACAGCCTGAATTGGGACCAAACTAACGTTTATATCGGCTTTAGGCTAAATACTAATGAAGGTGTGAAGTGTTGAAAATATTGTATTACACACAAAGGGTAACACGATACCCTTATAAAATGTATTTTATATAGCCTTACACACACACACACACACACACACACACACACACACACACACACACACACACTGATAAATATAATTTTATATATACTCACTATTTTAATTATTAGCTGCCACATTTGAGCGCCACGGTTTCTACGCTGTATTTGAATATTACACATATCGCCTCAGACATACTTTAGATGATTTATTATCCCTTGTTATATCCCTTAATTATTGCAGATTTTCTTTTTTATTATAGCATGTGAAAATTATATATAAAATTAATAGCTGATTATTGCCAATGAAAATCTATTTAACCAAAAAGATCAATTTATATGTATTTAAGAATGATGTAACTATTGTACACTAACGCAAGTGTTACATTTCAGTCTTACTGTTAAACAGGTCCTACTTCTGTGACGTGTGTTAATGTTTGTCAACGACTATTAATCTGTAGTCAGCATTTTTGCATTTAAATTGCATCTACAAAATGTGTTTTATAATTAGTCTCGCATTCCCTTAAACGCGTCTTCTTTAGATATACTCCGTTCATATTTGACTGAAACATTTTTAATTGATAGAAACTTAACAAAATGTAGCTGTTAAATAGTACACATCCACAGACATATATATGTAAGTTACAATTCATCTAAAAACATTTCAATAATATAATCAAGTGATAAATATAATTAGGTGATACATATTTAGGAAAAGTGTCTGGTATAAATTCCCATTGAAATACATGATAACCATTAATGTTACCGGTCTGTACGTCTAGCAGTACGCGCACACGACAGTAGAAGCGGAAAACAGCGAGCCCCGCGCACAGAGTAACCCTTGTGAATGCACCACACAATGTATTGGTTGTTACTTCAGTGTTTTCTGATGCACCGCAATTGCGGTAACAGCAGTGCGCGCGCGTTTACTGAACGAACGCATTAACTGCATTGCATTTATTCTAAAAGACTACAATTGTAATTTGATCATACGATTTTTACAAAATAGTAACCAACAGATAGCTATGGCATTTAGAGGAAGAGTCATTTCAGAAAGCCTTTTATAATAAAGCATTTCCAAACCCATAAGGCCTAATCGCACACATCTAAATGTAGACCAGCTCGCATCTAAATATTTGTATTTGATATATATATATATATATATATATATATATATATATATATATATATATATATATATCTCGGATGTACTACACATCTCATATGCATAGCTTTTCACATGATCTTGTATAATATTAAAATTAATGATTTTCATATACTCAACATACAATGTGGGTGTCTCCGGAGAGTGCAGGCTGTGCTAACTCTCACAAGGGTAGTTTTTGAAATGGGTTTTAAGTTCTTATTGGAACGCACCGAGTTCGTATGGTTTACCACCTGTTACACAGATCCTGTTAATATAGCGTATACCTCATATCTATAAAAACAACAGCGTCTCCCCGAGGTTCGGCCCTAAGCTAATTAATTGAAAACTGATTTTTTTCAGCTGACCCCACAAGCATTAATCACATTCCAGACGTTTTTTTTTTCGTACCCAGAAATAAACCCTTTTTAATTTTTTGGGTTTGTTTGTTTTACTGATTTTATAACACTGGCATGAGGTGTGGAATAAATGATGCTGTGAGTAGACGCTATTGCATGTTATCATTTCATCATAGTTACACCTTGTTTTTTTCTTCATTCAATAGGTTTGGTTTCAGAACCGACGCGCCAAGTGGAAGAAGCGCAAGAAGACCACGAACGTCTTCAGAGCCCCCGGTACCCTGCTCCCCACTCATGGCTTGACTCATCAGTTCAACTCAGCAGCAGCAGCCGCAGCCGCCATGGGCGATAGCCTCTGTTCCTTTCACGCCAATGACACCCGCTGGGCGGCGGCCGGAATGCCGGGCGTTTCTCAATTGCAACTCCCCCCCTCCTTGGGCCGGCAGCAGGCCATGGCTCAATCCCTGTCCCAGTGCAGCCTTGGAGCTGGTCCCCCTCCCAACTCCATGGGCCTGTCCTCCAACGGCTCCGGGCTCCAGTCACACCTCTACCAGCCCGGCTTTCCAGGGATGATGCCCGGCTCCCTGTCCGGCTCCGCTAACGTGACCGGTTCGCCCCAGCTTTGCAGCTCCCCGGAGAGTGACGTGTGGAGAGGGACGAGCATCGCATCCCTGCGCCGCAAGGCACTAGAGCACACAGTCTCAATGAGTTTCACTTAATAATAAAGATCGCGGAGGCCCAATAAATGGCTTTGTTTGTTTTTTAAATCCCCATTTTAACAACACACCAGGAAGTATACTCAGGATTTGAAATACATCTATATATATATCTATCTATCTATATATATATATATATATATATATATATATATATATATATATATATATATATATATATATATATATATATATATATATATATATATATATAGAAACTGGTTGTGTAACAATTAATTAAAATTACATTCTAAGTCACAAACTACACATGCACAAGGGGCAAGGAAACCTATGTCGTGGACTTTAAATATAATTATTGCAAACTTCTGTTTAATCCTGCTTAGAAAGACTAGTTAGTTTGTTTTATACTTTTCCTTTTTAATCAGATTTCACTACAGTTACTTTGCAAAGCGTATTTCTGTATTTATTTATCTGTTTGTGTGTATTTATTTGTTATCGGAATATGGAGCTGTATGGAGTTTTGATCAAAACAACCATTAAAAAAAGAACAAAACATGCACATAGAAGATATTCTTTTCACATGAATTACGAGAGATTATTCATTTTAAATCTCTAAAATAAAAGGTTATTATGTTTGATCTTGACTCCATATATAGTGAACGTAAGATCCTGAAATGTGCCACATGCACTGCATGCAAAAACGGGCTATTGGCATGCACAGTGCACTTGTGTATTTAAAATATTGGGAGTTTGTACAGCAAAAATAATAATAATAATAATAATAATAATAATAATAATAATAATAATAATAATAATAATAATAATAATAATACAAAAAAATAACTAAATAAAAAAGAAGCTTTGTGTGCATGTGCTGGCCAGAATACAATACTGGGAAAAGAAACTATTTATAAAAAATAAGAAACTTTAAAAAACCTGTGAGATAGGATGTTTTGTGTAGATAAAGCATTCTTGTTACCTACCGGTCGATTTGTGATATGTTCTAACTTAACTGTCTGTGCTTATTTATTGAAAACAAGTTTCTTAATACATGTTTGTTCTTATACTAAACATATAATTTGATTTCCTGAACAGGTTTATATCAATTAAATGTAAATGGATAAATAAAATCATTTTCAATATGTGATATTATGCATCCCTTTGTTTTTTGCTTGCTGTTTGTTGTTGTTTTAAAGCGCCTGGCTTTTTGAAGATTCTAACCAATTAAAGCTTTCAAGGGAATGCTCGAAAGATTGCAATTAACTCAGCAGTACATTGTGATTATAGTGTGCATGAATCATTTTTAAAGTGCAAAGTTACAATCATAACAACATCATCGCGCAAACACATCTATGTACTATATATACAAATAAAACCACCTTGTGCAAACGGTTTATGAAATACATTAGATTTCATTACCACGTACATTAATCATACAGCTAATGCATTTTTGGGAAGAAAAACATGTTTGTATATTCCCGAGCAATTACTTACTGTAGTATTTATAGTTAATTCAAATGAAACTGAACGAGGTGCATTATTAATATACAGCTTGACATACACATCAAATATGAAGGGTTTGTGTACTCAATCTTTAGTTAGTTATTATAGTTAAATTATAAATACAACTCTATATATATATATATATATATATAGACACACCCACTCATATAATCGCCATCACGCCACTCCAATCTTGGTATCTGTTGGAGGAGTTGATACCTGTGTGTAATTAATCCTATAGTAATTAGTCCTGACACACGGTAAATGCTGTGAAGTATCCCTCCTTTTTTGTCATTCCTGTAGACTTGACCACTGGAAATAAATCGGCATGAAGTAGAGAACTGTCTGGTTATCTTTAGGAAGTCTCTTTAATTATTTGTACAGTTTTGAGAACAAGGTCATTGGCGTTTCTCGGTGTCAAAAACAAACCAAACGAGCCCTGCTCTCGTTTCTATTAGCATGAAATATTTTTAGGTAGCTTGTTACTATCACGAATGAATGGTTTGCAATTAGTAGCAGTGCATAGCACCAAAACCAGAATATTTAACGAAAAGCTATTAGCTTATAGGAATAAAACAATTACTCTAAAACATTAAATTAAAAAAACAATACAACCTAAAACAAACCACACCACTACTACTACTACTACTACTACTACTACTACTACTACTACTACTACTACTACTACTACTACTACTACTAATAATAATAATAATAATAATAATAATAATAATAATAATAATCTGGTTAGGAAAGACCTGGAACACAATTTTAATAATAGCCAATTCATTTGAAATATACATAGTGGTTTAGTTGTTTAATTTAGATGAAATTTAAGGGACTTTTCTAAATCCAAGCTGACATTTAAATGGTTGTCCACCTCGTTATAGCCTCTTTTCACCCATGCATTCTCAGTGGTTTCATCTGACTAATATATCAAATCTCATCTTCTAACAGCAGGGCTGTGCATTGGAAACCTCTAAATGAAGTTATAAACTCACGGTGCTGCCTTGTGCCTGAATAATATTAGCAAATATCATACAAAATACAGAAATAGTCTCATAACAAAATAATGGGCAGGTTCATAATTAAACTGAAGCCTCTTTGATTGCTCAACAAACCAATCTGCTGTTCACCTTGAGCCCTCCGTTTCACCGTACCACTGTACTGCACTGAGGACCTTCTTCACAGTAATTATTTACACACACACACGCACGCACACACACCCACACACACCCACACACACGCACACACACCCACTCACACCCAGACACACAAACATGCACGCACACACACACACACACACACACACACACACATATATATAAATATATATATATATATATATATATATATATATATATATATATATATATATATATATATATATTCTTTATCCTGATCTACTTGTGTTGCTTCTGTCTGTCCCTCAGCTTTTCATTTTCACTGGCTCATTAATTAACAGCTCATCAAACAGACTCAATCCTGGTGGCTGTTTAAGGCAGGTGGTCTCTTCCTCGTGAATCCAGATGATTCTCTCATTGACTCCTAGTGAAAATAACAACAGCTGTTCTGGAGTTTACTAGCTTCTGGTAAGAGCAAATTAGTTCTGTTGGCCATTCAGATGTATTTTATTGTACTTTTAATCACAGATAACTGGTGGAACATGGCAATACAGTCGTTTGCAAGACAAAAATGTCACACACACACGCACACACACACACACACACACACACACAAATTAACCAATTGATAGTCATATCTGGTATTTCAATACAATCTAAATTAATGTAAGAGTTTTTTTTTAAATCATTAGACTAAAATCTTTGCTTGATATTAATAAAAGAAAATATTTGTCAAATGTTTGGACTTGAAGTGTTTCTCATGGAGCAGTGTGTGTGTGTGTGCAGACACTGTAAGAAGACTTGTCCTTCATGGTTGTTTTATGCAGTGTTTCTCATGGAGCAGTGTGTGTGTGTGTGCAGACACTGTAAGAAGACTTGTCCTTCATGGTTGCTGTTTTTTCAACAGGTTTCTTGCAACATTAGTGCCCTTGGCTTTAGAACCAGTTGAGGTGGTGAGGAAGCAATCAAGAGAGCTTGGTGAGATTGCAGAGAAAGTGAATGAATAGCTGTGGATGAGAAGAGCAGTAAGGCAGGTTGACCAGTGTCATCCCTGTATAGATGCTGTATGACTGAAGTGGAGAGGAGAAGGAACTGAAACACCACTGCCTGCTGGGATAGGGAAGTCAATTAAGGGGGGTTATAGGGATCAATTAGAGAGATGGTTGTCATGGCTGCTATAGAATATCAGCCAGGCTTCTAATAATAAGCAGGAAAGCAAAATAATCTTGCTTGGCAGAAAGAAGGGGGCAGTCTTGACTGTGAGATTAATATATTAGACAGTAAGCGTTGGGCATTTGCACGCCTGGCGATTACACTGCCAGTCAAACAACAATGTATGACACATCAAGAGAGATATTCACCATGGAAGGATAAGAAACGAAACAATACTGAAGCCAGCAAGCATGATTTCCAGCCACCACAAATATGAATGCATTCCTCTGTAGGACAGAGCAGCTGAGTTGATGTCTGTACCCAATTTTACAGCTGGCTGGGATTTGCTAAGAGGTCAAGTGTCACCTTGATCTCTATAACTCCCGAATCACTCAGGGACTTGAGTGTTTTCTAGTGTTTTAACTTTAACAGTAAATAGCATATATGGTGACACCTTACTCTCCTTGGCAACACCTAACACAGAGTGCTCAGTAATGGATAGTACGTTAAACTGGTCTTCATTTTGCCAAAGATTGGTAGGTAATAGATTTTAAGTAGCAATATAACAAAATACCCTTTCTCCCTTAGTTAACATTTAAATGATTAGGGTGATTAAACCACGAGTATCTGATTAATACTCTAAGCCTACACATTGTCCTGTCAGAATGAAGGCCAATTCAATGGAGCATGGATTCTCTCATGTCTTCTGAATCAGAGATAGCCAGCTTATACCAGGCTTGTATACGTCTGAAACCACACAACAGATGAAGACGCTTGCTCAGGGTAGTTCAGCTCATATCTTGTGCGATCCTTAAAAAGGAGCTATGTATATCGCATCATTAAAAAAACTCAAGGTATAGAGACAGATATATTTGTATCACTTAAATGGGCAAAACAATACCATCACGAATTGAAACTAGAGATATACTTTCAATGTTATTTGTTTGTCAGTAAAACAATGCAATTAAAAAAAACTGGTTTAGTCAGTTTCCCATACAAACAAAGAAATCTGCAATCCCCAGTCAGACTCTAATTCAAAGCTGTCACAAATGCACCTGGATACATAATGAAAAAAGTGGGACCCCAATGCAGAAACATGTGGGAGCTGTACTTGATGAACAAGACAGTTTATTCCCAATCCAAGCCCCACACAACATGCCAAACAAGGTCTAAGAATGCTGTTCCCAGCAGAAACCCCTGCAAGCCAGACCTTAATATTAAAATAAAGAGATAGACAATTATCACATGTAAGTAAAGAATGTACCTAGGACAACCTACAGCACAGTACCTCAGAGAGACAGGGCATAGAGCTGCTAGTTCTGATCATCAAGACAGACATGCATTACAGCTTTACAAACCTAGTTTTAAATAGGCAGATTTGTACTGCTACTTTAGAAGACGCCGTTCTGTTAAACTAAATGCAATTACATGATTACCACCATCACTAAAAGTAATTCAGTTGTCTGAAAATAGTATTTAGACCATTTTGAGAGTACACCCCCCTACTTATCTTAACTAAAATTCCCATGATGCAACAGTTGCCTAGTAATACTACCACAATTACCTAATCATTACAGTTTAATAACCCTGTAATTAAACCGCTGTTTCCAATCAGCTGTTCAGTCATTATTATATACTACCCAGGTGAAAGTGTTACCCACATTTTTGCTTGACTTGGAAAGGCAACGCAATTCTCGATATTTTAAAAAGTTATTTTTAAGATAAAGCTGGACTAAATGAAAAATAAGCAATTTCAATTGCTAATTCTGTAGGTATCGGTGTCTTACATCTGCTTGGCAGGTTATTCCTGGTTTCCAATGGTAACGCAGTTAACGCAGTGCATCGCCGCATTATTAATGTGATGTTGTAGCAAAGTGGTTTGCAGTGCGCAGGTGTATGCAGTGTGTAAACAGATGACAAACAACAAAGTTCACGGTCCAAACAACCCTGTATTTGTTTTATTTGTAATGCAGGTTGTGTTGGCGACCGCAAATAATAATCCCAGGCAACACACCGCAATGTGTATTACACAGTTTAAACCACAGGGTTACAGTCCCCAAATAATAAACACAGTATAAACACACACACACAACACAAACATGATCACAAGTCCAGAGTGAGTTGTGAAATACAATTTATTAGTGAACAGTAGTGCAGTGCTGTCCGGGTTGGTGCTGGCCTTTAGCGGCAGCTCCCGGTACATGTCAGCCGTCCGTCTAACAAGAACAAACAAGTACAATTCGAAACGACAAAACAAACAAACACTGCACACTCACAGTTCTTTTATTACTCTCCTTCAGCGATTCTCTCGCAACCATAACAAAGGAGCAGTTCACTTGGCAACATCCCCTGTTGTACCTTCAGCCACGCCCCCTTGGTTAGCGAGTGCAATTGCTTTTCCTCCAATCCGCGATTGCCACATCACTTCCCCTCTGGGGTGATGACTTGGTGTACTGTGGCTCTGCCGCCTTTCTAGATGGCCGACTTCCACCTTTCCCTGGAATGAATTGCCAGACCATCCAGTCCGGGGCACACTGTTCCCTTTACACAGCGCCCTCACGGGTCGGGAGGGAGATTTATAACCAAGATTCATTCTTTCTCTGTCACAGATACGTAAACACTTTTTTAAGGTTATGCATCCCTCATTTTAGATGTGCATTTCATTTAACTTCATAGCAGTCAATCATGTAAATGCAGAGTGGCTCTTGTCACATTGTCCAGTTTAAATATTGTAGCGTAACTTAATGACGATTAAGAACATCATAACAAGGGGCTCCCGAGTGGCGCATCTGGTAAAGGCGCTCCGCGTGGAGTGCAGGATGCGCCCTATAGCTTGGACATTGCTGGTTTGAGTCCAGGCTATTCCACTGCCGACCGTGGACGGGAGCTCCCAGGGGGTGGCGCACAATTGGCCGAGCACCGCCCGGGGGTGGGGAGGGTTTAGGTCGGCCAGGGTGTCCTCGGCTCATCACGGACCAGCGACCCCTATAGTCTGGCCGGGCGCCTGCAGGCTTGCCTTTAAGCTGCCCAGAGCTGCGTTGTTCTCCGGCGCTGTAGCTCTGGTTTGGCTGCATGGTGGGTCTGCAGAGTGAAAAGAAGCGTCAGAGGACAGCGTGTGTTCATCTTCTCCACTCCTGAGTCAGCACAGGGGTGGCAGCGGTGAGCTGAGCATAAATACAATTGGACATTCCAAATTGGGAGAAAATGGGGTGGAATTAATTGGTGCCTACTAATTTAAAAAGAAAAAAAGAACATCATAACATTAAAGAGTAAGTAGCAGGGTTTCCAAAAAATATAGCACTATATGTGTTGCTACAACTGTTTAAATAACGTACCTGTAATTTTTCTTTTCATTGTTAACATTCTGACAACTTTTACACTTATAACTTTAAAGTCTGTTTCAAAGCTGATTTCAAAATGTCTGCTGTAGTGCAGTGGGGTTTGAAATCTGTCCGCTAAATCACTGCAGGAAGAGCGATAACTTAAAATAAATAAATAAATAACAAGTGCTCTGGGTTTTCTGTTCCGTACCACATCATGGATCGTTATTGCTGTGTTACCTGTTTGACAATGTGGGTAATAATCCTTACACTATCAGACATTTTGAAAAGAGCTTTGAAGCAGACTTTAAACTTTATGTGTAAACTTATAAACTTATATGTTAACAATGAAAAGAAAAATGACAGGTACGTTATTTAAACAGCTGCAGCAGCATGTGGGGACGGGGAACGCTATATTTTTCAGACTTACTCTCTAAGTTAACAGCTTGCAATGCCAGATAAGGTTAATTAAAGTAAATTATTAAAATAAAAAATCTCTGCTTTTATACCACATACTTTGGGCGCGATAGGAAAATAAATTACTTTGCCATTTTCTTTTAGTTGCCTGAGCTGTTTCATGCAACCTTTTCTGAACTGTTTTCCTCCTGATCTGTGTTAGCATACAGCTGGTCTGCCTTTCCTAAGCCTCCTTTAATTGTGTTTTCTTTTCTCTCTATACCTGCTGCCTGAATGCTCCGAGTTATTGTTGTCAGATATGATGGAAACTCCCATTGCTGCAATAATGTTCAATCTGCTTTAGCACAGGTGCTGAATGATCAGAATGTATTACTGTTGGAGCATGGAACATGGAGGCTTTTTATGGTGGTAAGAGAGAAAATAATCTAACAAGAAAGAAAGCTTTACTACTGCCGCTCAGAACATTCCTCCAGGGAGCAATATAATAATAATAATAATAATAATAATAATAATAATAATAATAATAATAATAAAAGACAATTGGTTAGTACATCTGTTCTGTGAAAGTCAGCCTCATTTCTTACTGTGATAAACATGACTGGAAGTCTCTTGAGAACGCATGGGCATTCTAGGTAGTCCTGTTTTTTATTGTTGTTACTATCACCTCACTAACAAATTGGGCACTATTTTAATAATCTAAACAGTGGTTGATCTAAATACCACCACTTTTTAGCTCTGCATTAATCCTGCTGTTTTTTTTAAATGTGTTTTACCCCAAAGCTGATTTGTTGACCCACTTATTAACATGACTACAGTATATACAATAAACATACAGTGAAATTAGGCTCTCATAAAATACACATTTTAGGATGGCAGTATTAAGATCCGTCATTCTTTACCCCATTATCATCATACTTTGTGGTACTCATTCACAGTATATTGTTAGCACTACAAACCTTGAGAGTGAATCTGGATGTGAAGTTGGGTCTCTGCTTTGAAACCCTGTACTCTGTGCTGTGCTGTATCTTGTAAGAATTTTTTTAAAAACCTTTAGCAATCTGAAATCTCAAAATTTGATTTTGTTCTTGGAAACAAAGGGTGAAATAAATAACATGCAATCCTGAAAGAAAGAAAAAACGTTATTGATGTTTTTCACTCTCTGCAGTGGTTTAAGGACATCAAAGATGCATGAAGATAAAGATTTTCTGATTCCTGTAACAGATGTGAAATGATATTACATAAATATAGCAATTAGTTTCACTCTGGCCCTGGTTAATTAGTTTGTGGAAATGTGCAACCCATTCTTCATTAGATCATTTTTCACACACTGATTAGGGAGCCAAAGCAGATTGTGACCCAGCGTGCTCGGGATCATTTCTCTCCAAAGGCTGAGCCGGGGCCACAGCTCTGGAAATGGGGGACTGTCACAAAGACGGCCAGAGTGGGTGGCGTCAGACCGGAAGCAGGAAGGAATACACAGAGAGATGTGGTTTTGTATAAGCTGGGCGCGTGATCGCGCTCAGCATTTAATAAACAGAAAATAAAAGGTTTTAAACACAACAACACGGGACACGGCACTATACGCCAAAATAAAGAGACAAACAAAACAGACTAAACAGTGAACAGACAAACACGGTGAGTGAAAACACTAATTACTTTACTTTACTTTTGACTTTCTAATACCCTCCGTCTCCTAACCCGTTCTCCACTCACCGAACACCAACCCCGACTGAGTGAAACTGTGCATCTATATATACTGTTGTGCTGGGATTCAATTACTAATTAATTACTCACTTGAATCCCAGCACGTGAATTCATTACGTGCAACCCCGTGCCACACATTATACACATTTTATCTGCACGTGAAGTGATGTGCCATCCTCGTGCCTAAATATAATTATACACTTTAAACACACGTGAAACACAGACCCGTTTATATCCCGTGTACCAATCTATACACCAACATTAACATACGCACGCATATACACAACACAGAACACACAAATGCACACAGGGGCGGGGCACTTTGCCACATATACCCCCCCTTGTGCGCAGCACACATGGCCTCAACGGCCACCTCCCCCCTTAAATACCCAGCAGTCCCGGCCAAAGTCTCGGGCTGGGAAGGGAGGCTTTAGTGGGCCCATGGCTGGACATGCTGTCAGCTCCCCTGCCGGTAGTGGCACGGCTGACAGCATGCTGGTCCCGTCCTGCAGCGAAAAAGCTGCGGGGGCAGGTGGTCCCCCGACCTCCCCCTTCTTCATAGCCGGCAGCTCCCTCCTGTGGGGCTCTGACCACAAGAACTCCTGCAGCGAAACTGCTGCTGGGGAAAGTGGTCTCCAGACCTCATCCCCCTTCTTCGTGGCCGGCAGCTCCCCTTTCTGGGGCTCCGGCCACCGTACTCCCTGCGGAGGTACGGGCAGCAGAGGCAGCTCCAGCTCCTCTGCTCCAGGCGGTGGCGGAGGCAGAGGCAGCTCCAGCTCCTCTGCTCCTGGCGGTGGTGGTGGCAGAGGCAGCTCCAGCTCCTCTGCTCCTTGCGGTGGTGGTGGCGGAGGCAGAGGCAGCTCCAGCTCCTCTGCTCCTGGCGGTGGTGGTGGCAGAGGCAGCTCCAGCTCCTCTGCTCCTTGCGGTGGTGGTGGCGGAGGCAGAGGCAGCTCCAGCTCCTCTGCTCCTTGCGGTGGTGGTGGCGGAGGCAGAGGCAGCTCCTGCTCCTCTGCTCCTTGCGGTGGTGGTGGCGGAGGCAGAGGCAGCTCCTGCTCCTCTGCTCCTTGCGGTGGTGGTGGCGGAGGCAGAGGCAGCTCCTGCTCCTCTGCTCCTGGCGGTGCTGGCTCCCTCTGCTGTGGCGGCTGGGCATGTGCGCGCCGTGCTGCCTTCAGCAGCATAGCGAGAGGCTGCTGGGGGACACCAGCATCCTGCCCTTCTCCCCCCCAAAAATTTTCAGGGGGTTGAGCCTGTAACCCCTCCCCTTCCGGCTCTTGGGGCTGAACCAGCAGGCATTTTCCCTCTGCTGGTGGCTTGGGTCCCAGGGCTGTGGAAGCCCCGACTTGCCTCCCTTTGGGCTGTGGACGCACCGACTCCTCCCTTTTGGGCTGTGGACGCACCGACTCCTCCCTTTTGGGCTGTGGACGCACCGACTCCCCCCTCTTGGGCTGTGGACGTTCGGGCTCCCCCCACTCAGGCGTAGGACGTTCGGGCTCCTCCCACTCAGGCGTAGGACGTTCGGGCTCCTCCCACTCAGGCGTAGGATGTTCGGGCTCCTTCCACTCAGGCGTAGGACGTTCAGGCTCCTCCCATTTGGGCTGTGGACGCTCAGGCTCCTCCCGCTTGGGCTGTGGACGCTCAGGCTCCTCCCCATAGCTGCGGAAGGGACAGTGGGCGAACAGGTGATCCTGGTCGCAGAGGAGGCACCCCGGCGATGGCTTGTTACATAGCCGTGGATGCCTGGCCCTTAGGCGGCACTCCTCCTCCCTGTCCTTCACCTCTTTATCCGTCTCTGCCTCCCGCTTGGGCTGTGAAGGCAAAACCAGCAGGCATTCACCCTCTGCTGGTGGAGATGGGGACAGCAGGTACTCACCCTCTGCTGGTGGAGATGGGGACAGCAGGTACTCACCCTCTGCTGGTGGAGATGGGGACAGCAGGTACTCCTCTGCTGGTGGTCCTGCTACCTGGGCTGCTGTTCCATTTATGGTTGCCTCCAGGTAGCTGAGGACAAACTCCACACCTTCCTCCAAGGTGTTTGGGGTGTGTTCCTCCTGATAGGCCTCCCATCTCTCACTGTCCATCATCCACAGGGCCCGGACGACTATGGGCAGAGACTGGGCCTCCAGCCCAGCATTCTCCAGGAACCAGCCCCGCAGTTTGATGGCGTCCTCTGCCATTGACTTTTTTTTTTTTTTTTTTTCTTTTTTTCCCCAAAACAATATTTTGTAATCTTTTTTTTTTTTTTTAAATCCAGACCCCTCCTGGTCTGACGCTTGGAGGCGCGGCTATCCCACGATGACACCACGTGTCACAAAGACGGCCAGAGTGGGTGGCGTCAGACCGGAAGCAGGAAGGAATACACAGAGAGATGTGGTTTTGTATAAGCTGGGCGCGTGATCGCGCTCAGCATTTAATAAACAGAAAATAAAAGGTTTTAAACACAACAACACGGGACACGGCACTATACGCCAAAATAAAGAGACAAACAAAACAGACTAAACAGTGAACAGACAAACACGGTGAGTGAAAACACTAATTACTTTACTTTACTTTTGACTTTCTAATACCCTCCGTCTCCTAACCCGTTCTCCACTCACCGAACACCAACCCCGACTGAGTGAAACTGTGCATCTATATATACTGTTGTGCTGGGATTCAATTACTAATTAATTACTCACTTGAATCCCAGCACGTGAATTCATTACGTGCAACCCCGTGCCACACATTATACACATTTTATCTGCACGTGAAGTGATGTGCCATCCTCGTGCCTAAATATAATTATACACTTTAAACACACGTGAAACACAGACCCGTTTATATCCCGTGTACCAATCTATACACCAACATTAACATACGCACGCATATACACAACACAGAACACACAAATGCACACAGGGGCGGGGCACTTTGCCACAGGGACACACTGCTCTTTACCTCCACTTCATCTTGTGCCAATAATTGAAATCAGTCCGTAGTCACTCAAGTGTGAACAGGGTTTTCTCTGCAGTGGAATGGGGCTTGGGTCTCTCAGATCTAGGTTATCCATGGGAACATTGACATCAGAAGAATGAAAGACTACACAATGATATGTTCCTTTTGTACAACTATTATTATTATTATTATTATTATTATTATTATTATTATTATTATTATTATTATTATTATTATTACTTTGAACATGCATTAAAGCAGCGACTTGCACCACCCAGTAGCTGCTTTAATGGAGTGATAACCAAGGGTTATCCCCTTCAGGCCCTGGGGTGATGGAAACACAAAGAAGGTAGGCCACTGACAAGCAAACTAATAAATAGCCATCCTGATAACAACTTACAGTAGAAAACTGACATTTCACAAGCCTGAACGTTTCACACAAGTAAATGAATGTTTGTCGGCAAGCAGGGTATCCGTTATTCCTTATATGATGATAAAAGATTCAAATACTACAATTAAAATAACAAAAGGCTATTACTATGGGTGTTTCGGAAAGCTACAAAAGCAATCTGCCAGTAATTAGAAGCCCCTTCACCTCTTTACATCTTAGTTCTTCTGTGTCCATAGGTGTTGCCATAGGAGAAAGTAGGGTTCCGGAGCAGCTGTTTTGTCTGTTTGTGTGTGTTTTTGTGTGTTTATGTGGGTTTTTGTGTCTGTATGTGTAACTCAAGTGTAAGAGCACTCTGTGGATGAGGATAGAGAGGACACTGAGCACCACAGAAACTGTTACCCACTGGCTGGGAATGCCGTTTCCTCACTCAATTAAATCTTAGTTAGGGATGAAGAATTCTCTAATTAAATGGTAGGATTTAGACAGCCCGGGGAACATTGAAAATGAATTCAGTCCATTATGTATTATATTTGTAGCTTGCACCATGTCCAACCCGGATAAATGCTGGGCATTGATTAATCTCATCAAAGACAATCTAAAAACATATTCCCTGAACAACAGCACACTGTAAACACAAAGACCTGGCTCAACGTAACACCCATTTCCTGACAACTGAAAAGATTGATTTGATTATTTTTAAACACATTTTAGCAAAATGATACATTTTCAGTCTTTGGTTTTCCATTTAAAGAATAATGTGTAACATAAAGGTCTGATCTTAGTCATGTATTGTGTTCATTTCTAAGTCTATTTTCCATTTCAATGTATTTTATTTATATAGCACCTTTCACTCCACACTATCCCAGAGCGCTTCACATGGCGGAAATGCTGCATTTCAATAGTCTTCGGATACAGCTGTGGTTAAAGTTTTGCATCACCCAGAATTTCAGGATTGAAAAAAACTACATGAACATAATGCTGATATTTTATTGAACATCATGCAATCAAAAAAACTACAAAATGATATCGCAAAAGTCTACCAGAAGCCATAATAGTAGTACAATATTTCATGTTAGATTTCGAAATGTCAATTTTTTAAATTTTTGTCAGTCTTTCATTAAGTATATGGAAAACTACAAAGCGGTATGCAATTCAATATGTTAACGTAACATTATTCAACAGGTTTAATTCGACTTTATGAAGCAAAATTAGTTAATTCTATAGGGCGATTGTAACAGGGCGAGGTGACCTGTACATTGTTTTGTTTTATTTTATTTTAGATCGGGGTCTCCCCCTCCGCCCCTGTGCAGTGTATTGTGCATTTATTTTGTATTATTTTTATTGTTATTATATTTATGACGGCGAAGCGCCGCGGTGTTATTGTTTTGTTTATATTTAAAACGTGTCCTGGCAGAGGTGAGATCGGTGCTCGTCCTCTGCCAGGAGAAGTGGAAAAACTCGTGAAGAAGGTGGCCATCTCCCGAATTAATTAAGTGATTAATTTTGTTGCTAATCGGGAGATGGTCACCTGTTCTAAAAAACCTGCAGCTCTCCAGCTCAAGGTGGGGTGTTTTAGGAGCGGAGAGAGAGTGATGGAGAAAACAAGTGTAAAATTAACATAGGAACAGAGAAGGCAATCTGCCCAGCCTGACCTGTGTTTTATTTATTATTATTATTTATTTCTTAGCAGACGCCCTTATCCAGGGCGACTTACAATCGTAAGCAAATACATTTCAAGTGTTACAATACAAGTAATACAATAAGAGCAAGAAATACAATAACTTTTGTTCAAGCAAAGTACAAGTGTGACAAACCACAATTCAATAATACAGCAGATAATAGTGATAGTTACATCAGGATATGATTAAATAGTGATAGTTACATCAGGATATGATTAAATACAAAGTACTACAGGTTAAACACTTGGCAGATTACAGTATTCTGAAGTACAGGATTAAATGCAGTAAAATAGGGGGCAGATAAAAGCAAAATAAAGCACATTTACATGAAGGGTGATAGTGTCCCAGGATACAAACAGAGGAGTTCTACAGGTGCTGTTTGAAGAGGTAAGTCTTAAGGAGGTGCCGGAATGTGGTCAGGGACTGGGCAGTCCTGACATCTGTAGGAAGGTCATTCCACCACTGCGGAGCAAGGGTGGAGAAGGAGCGGGCTCTGGAGGCAGGGGAGCGTAGCGGAGGTAGAGCCAGTCTTCTAGTGCAGGCGGAGCGGAGAGGTCGAGTTGGGGTGTAGGGAGAGATGAGGGTCTGGAGGTAGCTGGGTGCAGTCTGGTCAAGGCATCTGTAGGCTAGTACAAGAGTCTTGAACTGGATGCGAGCGGTGATCGGGAGCCAGTGGAGCGAGCGGAGTAGTGGAGTAGCGTGGGCGAAGCGAGGCAGAGAGAACACCAGGCAGGCAGCAGAGTTCTGGATAAGCTGGAGCAGACGGGTGGCGGACGCAGGGAGGCCAGCCAGGAGGGAGTTGCAGTAGTCTAGGTGGGAGAGTACCAGGGCCTGGACCAGGAGCTGGGTAGCATAGTTGGTGAGGAAGGGTCGGATTCTTCGGATGTTGCTCAGGAAGAATCGGCAAGTGCGTGCCAGAGTGGAGATGTGCTGGGAATAAGAGAGGCAGGGGTCCAGGGTGACTCCAAGGTTCTTAGCTGAGGAAGAGGGAGAGAGTGTGGTAGATTCCAGAGGAACAGAGACAAAGAGATCAGAGGAGGGAAAGAAAAGGAGGTCAGATTTAGAGAGGTTGAGTTTGAGGTGATGCGAGTGCATCCAGGAGGAAATAGCAGACAGACAGGTAGAGATACGGGAGGAGAAGGTGGAGTCAGAGGTGGGGAAGGAGAGGAAAATCTGAGCATCATCAGCATAGAAATGGTATGAGAAACCATAGGATGCGATGAGGGGGCCCAGGGAGCGGGTGTAGAGAGAGAACAGGAGAGGACCCAAGACTGACCCTTGGGGGACTCCAGTTAAGAGAGGGTGAGGTGTGGAGGTTGCTCCACGCCAGGTTACCTGGTAAGTGCGGTTGGAGAGGTAGGAGGAGAACCAGGCCAGAGCAGTGCCAGAGATTTGTTTTTGTTAAACCTTTTATTTTTGCTCTGCGAGCAAGTGTTTTTTTGTTTAAATATTTTATTTATTTTTTTGTTTAATAAAACGCAGCCAGCCGATTCTTTCTTTAAAAACTGCAGTACTTACCCGGTGTCAGTTTGTTTTCGTGCCTGCTTCTGCCGTGACGTCACCACTCGTCCACCCTGTCACAGCGATGCTAAACTTTTAAAGTATTATTTGTATCAATAATAATAACATTACTACTACTACTACTACCAATAATAATAATAATAATAATAATAATACTATTACACAGAGAGATATAGCAGCACATAGCAGTATCATTTCATTGTTTTACAGTGGTTTTAAAGAGCAGTCGAGTTTAACTTCTTTACAATGACGCTCTCAAATGAACAGTTTAATGGGTCACACAATGTGCAGGTGGTTCACTTGAACTCTTTACATGGCTATTTGTCTGTCACCTCTGCATGACCTGAACTAACATGCCTACCAGGTGGCAATGCCCAGCAAATCACATGACGGTGCTCAAGCATAAGACTCACTTGGTTCTTGTGTGTCATCTAAGTGTAATTTACTTCACTACATGAACCAATCCTAATGAAAAAAACAAAAGGAGTGCAGGGAGCGAGCTTGTAGCATGTGCAATATACAGTACATAAGCAAATTATAACTACAGCATAACAGGATCCGAATGCTACTCACATTCACTCAAGTGCTGTCTCCTTTCTGAAAGTAACAGCATCAAGAGACATACACTTATTACTCCTTAGAAAAGTTTACCACGGTATCTTTGCACTTTTTCTCCATGCTTATCCCATAGTTATACTGTGCAGTACCCAGTTTACCCTGATTTGCCTTGTTCATTAATATGCTTGACCACACCTCGCTATTCGTTATAATGCTTAACCATGCTTTAACTGGGCTTTATTACACTTTATTATCTTTCTACTATGGTCATTTTATTTATAAGGGACTGTTTGGTGCCACGCATATCAAAATCACTGAACACTATAATAAAAAGTGTAGGAAATGGGTGCACAGCTTTGTTTTAGGCAGTCATGAACAAATGATATATATCACGAATATAATGCAGATCAAATGATTTATGTTTGATGGATCAGTCTCGCTTGGATGTTGTTTTTTTTTTTTCACAGAACAGATCATACATCACAGAAGCACACCTGAGACATTATAGGGTGAAGCTACTTTCTGAGGTATGGTCCAGAGTTCTCCCAGATGAGTCACCAGTACATCTTCCATCCAAACGAGCTTCTGAGCTGGTCAATGCTGTGGTTCTACATATGAATGCATGCTCATTCCAGCCAGTTATCTCAGTACTTTAAAGTGTGTGGATATGGGTTTGATCCCTGAGCAGTGCAGACCTGTTCTAGGCTGGCCATCCATTTTCATGATGATATAAATCTTACAAGATCATCCATTTTTAGACCGGTTGATGCCATGGTCATCAGAATCACTCAACAATATAAAACAGTGTAGGTTAAGGACATAGAGTGGTATCATTTACAGGCAGATCAGACACATCATTGATATGTATTTACTCTGGGTTTGTCCCCGTATCAGAGATAGCAATATTTGTAACTATAGCAGTACAAAGCCCCCTCCCTGGATTTCCACAAACCTCTTTTTGAATGTCAACAGGTTTCTTTGATCAAAGTATTTAATAAAACAATCATTTTATTCATTGTTTTGACTGACAGATAACTGCATACAATTTCGGGGAATTTTCAGCCCATCCAGTACTTAAAGATTAGATTTCAATGCTTTACTAATTTAGTTAAAGTGGAATTTATCAGCAGAGCGTACATTGACACTGACTTCAATCTATTCTGATGAAACTGACTGGCATCTTTGTGTGCTCTTCATCAGTCATAATTTAAACCATTCTTAATTGCATTAAATGTAAATTAAGACATTCAATTTTAGCCATTATTTTTCATAAAACACGGTGAACTGAATTTGAGCGGGTCATGAGAGATTATGCAGAAGATAAATAGAGGAAATACTAATCATCTCATTATCGTTCAAGTTTTACCTTAACCCAGCCTGTGCTGGTTTCTTCAGCATGCTGGCACTAGAAAGGGAGGGACCTGACCGACACACACAGGGGCAAGCACTTTAGAGGAGTCCTCATAGGGATAAGTACACTGGAGTGCCTCTCTCAGAAATACATCTCATTTTAAATGTGTCGAGCCTCTTGTATAGTGTCTCTGGTATTGTCGGGTCTCTGGGGTTGTCAAGCACAGCCACTGCTATAGTGTCACTTGTATAGTCAAGTCACTGGTATAGATGATTCACTGTCGAGGCCAGCCACTGGTATCGTCGAGTCACTGGTACAGTTCAGCACAAACACTGTGCTCACGTTGTAGTTCTAATCTGAACACCCCTTCTGTTCTCTACTAGTCCTCTCTTAACCAGAGGCCAGAAATTATGTTAAATTGTATGGTGGTTTTGTGATGTGGGGGCTAAGCTGAGGCCACCAAAGCTCATTTCATTTGAGACCTGACCCAGATTTTAACCCAACCCTCTCCAGGTAAAAGGTATGAGGCTACAGAGTGAGCCTGGTGCATCCCTCAGCTCCTCAGCATTGTGACGTACTGACAGTAGTTAAACACATTTGGATTAGTGACACAAAGTTGGAGATATTACAGATATACTGGATGTGTTTTATTTGATTTGTATATTTATTACTTATCCTCCTTTTCTACCCACTTCGACATGCCCAATTCGACTGTTCCCACAGTCACAGCAAACGCCTTTCCATTCACCGAGCTGAAGAAAATGATGTTACCCATGAACCCTGGAGGCAGGCCTTCATTCCACGTGGTGGTCCCTTCACTGTGTGAGCCATGGGGACCCAGTAACTGTATTTTAACGAGAAGAAGTCCTTCTTCTCTTTAGTTTCGGGGATTATGAATATAGTGCTTGTGACATGGAATGACACAGTTCAGCACAGCAGCAGCAGGTGCTATGAAAGCTTGAGCTGGGATCTCGGAGTTTCCTCAATCTTGTTCTGAACACCTCCTGACATGCAGTCCTAGGCCTCTCTTAAACAAAGACTGACAACTGTGTCAAACGAGGCCTGCAGAGTCACATAGCGCCTCTGCACATTTTTGCATTGTGATGTACTGACAGCCATCAGACACATTTTGATCACTGGCGCGCAGCTGTAGGCATTACAGATCTACTATGGACCTTTATGAAAAAGTCACATGTTCTAAGCTAAAAATGCTGCTGCAAAAAACTTTATATAGTGAAAGACAACCATTCCAAATTGTAACTAATGAATTTAAAGTTCAGATTTAACTTAATAAAGAAAGCTACCCTCCTTTATAATAATAATTTTGGCGAAGATAGTCTTATTGCAAGCATTAATAATATTAAACAATGTTACAAAGCCTCATTACTCACTTATTATTTTTCTAAACTGTATAACAATGACCAAGGGATTCTACTTCTCAGTAATTCAAAAATAATAGAATAATACATTCCTAATTAAAACTAAAGTGTTTTATACTGTAGACCGGAAATGCTTTCACAGATATAGTCAAATCTTCCTGTCCTGATTTCTTGAGCTCACCACTTCTCAGAGAATTGTATCAGGGCTCAACTAGACAAACCAAGCCAGGTGCGTCACATTCTAGCCAATTCAGTGTAAGCGTTTTGTAATGGGACTTCGATAAATAAATACAATGGAAAACACAATAAATTGGAATGAAATTTAGGAAAGAAACATTTTATTCCTGGTAATTGTCAGCATAGCCCCCATTAAGGACGTGTCAGCAATGTACAGTAGATAAACCACTGCACATGCACACAAAATCCAGACAGTTCTCGTGTTCACCGGGCAGTATGACACAGAGACGTACGGGCATGATCCGCGCATAAGGGTCCCCATTTTTTGAATGCAAGAAAAATCAGGCAAAAGTTAAATGTTGTCTTTAGGAAATAAACATACTTTAGTTGCTATTCTGAGATTAGCCTCAATCATCGCCTGTCCTTTCTTTGTATCTTGTACCCTTGCTATTCACCACCCTGTGACTCCTCTTAATAGACTTGCTGGAGCCATGGCCGGCTCTAACACTGGTGGCACAGGATGACAGTCATCGTCACATTCATCCCATTAGTTTGTTCCCAGCAGTCTCTAGCATTGGGGGGAAACGTCAATACAAGGTGATCTAGTTCCTCTCGACTAATGCTTAATCCTGCGTGTACTACCTGTGAATATTATAGCCCTATCAGTTAAAACAGAATGGTGAGACACCCAGCTGGATCGCAAGTGAAATCGATGATACATTGCTTTATTCAAGCAAGTAATAACTTCTCAAACACATCATCTTCATGAATGAAGTTTAATTTGAATGCCACCACTATGTTCACTACGATAACCTGGGATAGTGCAGGATGGTTCATATAAGCTCTCCTTACAGGGATGCTTAATGATGTCTCTCTCTCTCTCTCTCTCTCTCCCCCTCTCCCTCTCTCTCTCATTTGACTATGCCAGATATACTTTACTGTATTTATAAATACATAATCACGTCACAAGTGAGGATTGTTAAGCAGAACGGTTTGGTATATTTCTGTAGGTTTTTTCAATCAATTGCTTGAAGATGAGAGAGACCAGGTAAATTATACAATGTATATAAATAGCCTCAATGCTATGTAAACCAACGGACATGGTAACAGAAAAAGATGAGGCTGGTGACACAATCAGTGTGTAGTCACATCAGCTATGTTTAGAACGAGAAACATGTTTTTTAAAAATAATAATAATCTTTGTTGAGATCCAATGATTGTGTCTTCCCACCATTGTCATCATAATAGATTTTGGAGGAGGGGAACCCTACCTAAGCTCTCTGGGTAGCTCAGCTGATAAAGCCTCATTGTCCTCATGCTGATGGTCTCTGAGCTCATCACATTGAATCCTGCGGCCCAAATGGCTCTTTATTAAGGTGCTACTCATCTCATACAGTGGTGATAGCCTTTCTTTAATAATTGTAAATCTTGTACCTGAGTGAAGTAAAGCTGAGGGTTGCATTGGCTGAGGGGGAGCCCACATCTGGTGAGGTTTATCCAGCAACAACGCCAGGTCAATTAGTAAAAAGAGGTGCACTGCGTTTCATTGACACTATGATTGACGAAACGAATACAAAAAAATACAAATACACATGCTGATCATGCTGGTTAAGACAGTACAGAACGACGCAAGTAGAAAACCAGAAGGGTGAGAAAATGATCCAGAAATATCAGAGCTGTTTCTAAAGATCTCTTTCTAGAGAGAAACACAGACTTGGTTTTGATATCAGTCAGACAATAATCAGGATTAACAGCAATAAAGAACAAAATAAATCAACACTTATATTAAACAAGAAGCATAATTCAACAAAACAAACTGCAGTGCAGTGCTAATCTGGAGGGGCGGTCCGGTACACTCACCATAAACATGCCCCCCACTTACACATGTGGCCTGGAAGCTGTGCTGGAGAGACAGTACACCACACTCTCCTGCAGACCATTGCTTAATTCTCCTTCTATCACAGGAGCTCTTTGTTTTCCTTTCAGAGCGATCAGATGCTTTTACCTCCTCGGATGTTCCTTTCCCGTACCTTTTGAACCCGCTGGTCTTGCCCTCTACTTTCTTCTTAATGAGTTGACAGGAACAGTAAACAGACTGTACAATTTAAGGCCATGTTCCTTATAGTTCCTTATAGTATCCATAAAATGAATAGCACTACTTTTGTACTAGGTGAATTTAAAAGGTAAAAAAACGGGCATTCCCCGTGCTCACATACTAATACACATTTTATCTGCACGTGAAGTGATTGTGTAATCCCTGTGCCTAAATACATATAACAACACTCATGTTACATAGCCTAATTTATATACCATGCACCAATACATACACACCAACAATAACACACCCCACGCAACATAACACACAAAAAATACACACAGGGGCAGGGGCACCCTGTCACATATCTCCCCCCTTGTGCACAGCACACATGGCCTCAACAGCCACTTCCCCCCTTAAAATCCCAGCACAAAGTCTCAGGCTCAGAACAGGGACTTCAAGAGGTCCACGGCCAGTAATTCTGGCAGCGGAAAGGCTGCTCTCTCCAGTCGTGCAGCCCATAAGGGTAAGGCTGGCAGTGCCATTGCTACCAATGGTGCGTGGAAAGGCCCCGCTTGCAGACATGCTGACAGCGCCAAGGCTGGCTCCTCCAACCCTAGAAAATCCACGGAGTTGAGCAGGAAACGGCCTCCAGGGCAGGCATCTCCCGGCAATAGTGCACGGGCATCACCAGGCGATGGCAAGCTGGTCTCCCCATGGCGAAGGCGAACAGGCATCCCCAAGTGTTGAAGGCTCGGCAGCCCTAGGCATTGCGGGCATGGCAGCCCCAGGCGGTGCGGGCATGGCAGCCCCAGGCAGTGCGGGACAGGCAACCCCAGGCGGTTTGGGTGGGAGCGACAGGTAGTCCTCCCATGGTGGTGGAGGTGGGAGCTGCAAGTAGTCTCCCCCTAGTGATGGAGGTGGGAGCAGCAGATTGTCTCCCTCTAACCCTAGAGACTGATGCGGCTCTCCCTCTGTCGCTGGGAACTGGTGTGGCTCTCCCTCGGTCACTGGGACCCATGCAGCTGTCCCTTGGCTGCTGTGAAGTGGTGCAGCTTTGGATGCTCGTGTTCCCCCCTTCTGGGCGCTGGATGCTCGTGCTTCCCCCTTCTGGGCGCTGGACGCTCGTGCTCCCCCCTTCTGGGCGCTGGACGCTCGTGCGCCCCCCTTCTGGGCGTTGGACGCTCGTGCTCCCCCCTTCTGGGCGCTGGACGCTCGTGCTCCCCCCTTCTGGGCGCTGGACATTCGTGCTCCCCCCTACTGGGCACTGGACGCTCGTACTCCCCCCTTCTGGGCGCTGGACGCTCGTGCTTCCCCCTTCTGGGTGCTGGACGCTCGTGCTCCCCCCTTCTGGGCTCTAGTTCTTCCTCCTGGTATTGGGTGGGGCAGATAGCCACTGTGTGCCCATATTCACCACAGCCGGGGCACAACTCCTCTGCGAGGCGCTTGACGAATTCGTCCCAACCGTCATCCCCGATCCCGTTCTCCAGTTTCTTTTCTTCACCAAAAAACCCACTCCCTTTTTTTCTGTTATCCCTCGTTCTGACACCACATGTGGCAAGCTGGCCACCGGTGACGTCAGACCCGAAAGAGAAACACACAGAGTGGTGAGTGAAATGGTGAATGCGCTGGTTTGCGTGTTTTATTGTATAACAGAAAACAAAAGGTTTAAACAAAACACAAAACACTTAACAAAACGGCGCGGTGGCCAAAACAGACAGACAAACACAGTGGATGAACACTAAACGAGTAGCATTTGCACCCTGCCACAATGGGTTAAGATGATTTCACATGACATCTCATGAGATGTCTCAACTACCCAACAAGAGCAAAACAGGCCTCCATGATGTAAACCATGTTTCTTTTTTGGTTGATTACAAACTTTTACAACACCTTTTAAAAAAAATTGTTTTTAACATAATTAAGATGGCATGCTATATATTGACTAGAGAAATGTTCACATGCACCGATAAGGTAACAAGCAGGAATAAAAAAGATATTTATTTTTAAAATAAACCATGTATCTGTAGTTCATCTTTTAAAAAAAACCTTATAAGAAAACATTTATTTTATAATTTTCTTTAAAAAAAAACAAAAAAAAAACCTCTTAATTTCCCAGGCTGACAAATTGTCAAGGAAAGGTGGACAGATGTGCTGGGTGAGGATTATTCAACAACTTCAAATCTGCCATTGAACTGCCAGTCATTATAAGGCCTCTTAGTCTACTGAGATACAGATACTGTTGGGCCAGCAGAATAACAGCAGACAATTGTGTGAACTGAAGATAAATCTTGTGATACATTTTCAGCCAATTGTCCCTTTTGGATTTCAGTATTGTACTAACCTACCTACCTATGCTATCCACATGAATGTACATAATGGCGTCACACAAGACCAGGATAAAGATATTTTTGAAACCGAGACAGGAGGTAGGATGCTTGACACGTAGGATCATTTTTTGCATTAAGGGTCTTGACAGATGTTGACAGATGATGTGAAATTCAACGAAAAACCAAAATTATTTACATTCGTCAACCAATGTCAGCCTCGTACAATATGTGAAAAATTGCAGCATCTCAATTTTTCCCAGGGTGTTTATTCTGAATAAAGCATTCATAGCCATCATGATGGATGAGACCTCCGCCCAAAGAGATTTTACTCCTTCAGCAGAAGACTGGACATTCCTCAACAACATGTATTTCATCTGTCAACGCAGATAGTTAATACCAGTTAAGCATTGTAAAGATTTTAGACCAAGCAACCACACACAATTCTGAAACGCAAACCTGTCATCTAATGCCAATTCAATACAGTCATGATTAAAATGATAAAAACCATAAGATTAAAAATACCTTAACACTATTTATCTATCTATCTGATCTATTTAACAACAGCATTATCAAGCAAACCACAGACAGTAAATGACCTCAATTCCTGGCGTTACATGAATGATCAGATTCTTTTTATGTTTGTATTAGAGAAAGTCTTTAAAAATTGCCCTGTGCTTCTCAAGTCCACTTTTCTTGTTTCTTTTCTTTTTCTTTTTTTTTACATGTACTGTAGTAATAATGACTGTGTTGATGTGCTGACTGGCTTTTAACTAAAGCAGAGGGTGGCTGTAATGAATACCGCTGATGTTTCGACAGATTTGCTTTGTACGCAAAACACACATTCCACTTCACTCCCTCGTTCTCCCTTTGTGGGTTCTAAGTGTTTTCAAGACAGACACAGAAAGTGAAGCTCTCTATTGAAAGAGCTTAGCCGGTAGCAGACAGACAGTTACACAGGCCCCCATCTGCCCTTGAGCTATTCTGTTAGTGCATGGAAAGCACCTTGCAGCCCCTGACAAGCGCAGCAGATCAGCACTAAATCAAAAATCAGTGCCAGCCAGGGATCTAAGCCACCATGAAGGTCACAGCCATCAAATGCATGCCATCTCAATCCAAAGAAAAGGACACATGATACAACAGGGGATTTCACAACCGAGAGCAGGTTACAGATGTGTGATGTTATGGTAATCCCCAAACACTTACTGAAGAAAACCAGACAGACCATTATTCTCTCACTCCCTCTCTATAAATATATTTAAACATCTGGTACAATGCTTTGTTTAGGTAGGTACTGACAGCATGCATGTATATGGGTCACCTGCATTGAGGTGCGTTGAGCTGGATAGCTAATGTGAGCTGGTTTTTGTTCAAATTAAGATTTTAGGATAATATATAGGGAGCTATTCTATTCAATGAAAAAAAGGGTGGATGTAAATATCAGCACTGCTTAGATCAATAAAATAGAACCCTTTCCGTACCGATATCTAACAGTGTACCACTGTCATTTTAAAAAGGTTATTAATACATATTTATAACAACTGAACCAACAAACGCACAAAAAAGAGTATGTTAACTGACTAAATCAATCCTATTTTCAAAAACAAAGTTTAACATGATATGAACAATAATAATAATAATAATAATAATAATAATAATAATAATAATAATAATAATAATAATAATGAAAATGTCAGCAATTATGTTTTTTAAACCATACAGCAGTCAATGAGTTATTATTATTACATTATTAAAATGATTGGGTAAATGTAACTTAATGCACAGTTTTAAAATTCTGACTCTGCTAAACATTCTATAGTCTTTAGAAATGTTCTATTATAATTATTATAACATGCTTGATTAACTGAAAATAAGCCAATCCCTTCTGTTCATATGGAAAATGAAAAGGGTTTTTTAAACATACAAAAAACCCCAACCTTAATGCCCTTTTGGGTATACATTTTTAAGTGTCACATAATTTTTCAAATAGCTATACAACATAAGTTATATTAATCAGCTGTAGATTGACAGTGACATTGTTTACCTAGCTTGTATAAAATAATAACAGGGATACTATGTGAAGCATACACCGCATATTACCGGCAGGGGAGGTGCAGAGTGCTGTGATATACTGCCACCTAGTGCTAAGAGATGCACCTACTAGGTTTGTGGAAATTATTAGGAATCTGTTATATTTAATTTTCAAGCGATTACTTTTTAAAACATTTCTTTGCTTTAAAATATTGTATTTGATATTAAGGTGTGTGACTGTTTATTAAGGAGGTGATATAAGTATAGTCGCAGTGCAAATAATTGTGGATGCAAATTACGCAACACGCACAAATAATAACCCGCAATTATGATAATGAGGGTATCAGTGAGCGCATCGGTCTATTTAGCGGCCGCACTTGCAGAGCACAGAGAGCAGTAGTCGCTGTATGACATTTGTGGAGCACGAAAATACAAACAAACCAAAAAATATCAGAGGAAGGACAGCAAAGTCCTCTTGGCTCACAGAAAAGAAAAGTTTTCTGAGAAGGAGCTGAGAGTCGTTACGGCTGTCACTCGGCATGAAACAGAGTTGTTTGAAAAAGCCTCAGACAATATCAGTTACGTTAGTATTTTAACACGATATGTATGGGCCTACCCTTTTTAGCATGACATCCAGAAATTTGCCTAGCACTCTGGAAAAGGTGGATTGGGCTATACCTCCAGACATTCCGACTGTGGTCTGAAAGGAACCAGAGGCTAAGCAGTGCAGAGAACACAGCACTGTCACATGTGCAGGGATAGCGGTCCCTAGATTGACGCTGGGGTCTAGCTCATCCCTCTGTTCAGCTATGAGGTCAAGGATGACCTGCGGAATGAAACGATAACGCTTAGTACTGCATCCTCTGGCATCCCAAACAAAGTGACCCGAAAGTGTTCCTGCCTCTCCTCAACAAGAGCCAAGTGTCACCGCATCAGGAAGTGTACAACAGCAGCCATCCTGAAGCCAATGACAGGTCTCTGCAGGTGTATGTTTTTACACAGCGCTTAGTTACTCGCTTCTACAATGGATTGAACCTTGTAAGAAGAGGTGTAAAGTTTCTGGAGCGTCCGCAGTTGCCTGAGTGCAAGGCAAAATCCGTACACCTTATTATAATGTGTGCGCCCGCTTAGTATCCAGATCCCGCCCAATTGCATGTTCTTTTCTTCATTTGAATAGATTTCAATATCATTTAAATTGTTTAATGATGGAAAAGTACAAATTTGATAGCGGGTGCAGAACGCCATGTGAACACCATTCTTTACATACGCCGCATTTTTAGCGGCCGGTAAAATCAGACTTTACGGCTGCTAAACATGATTTACGGAAGCATTACGGGTGTTTTGCGCGTAGCCTTACATCACCCCCTATATTCATACTTCATGTAGGATACTTTTTTAAATGTATTTCCCCGAGCAGGTGGAGTCTTTATAACAAAAGAAAAAGATTCAACAAGAATCAGTCAGTTTCGCCCTTTTTCCCTATTTAACGTAGAAAGCAAGATTTTCTTCAGCATTATTGCTCAGAGATTGTCAACTTAACTGCTTCATTGACACTTCAGTACAGAAAGCGGGCATTCTAGGTTTCCCAGGATGCTTAGAACACATCAGTGTGATCTGGCAACAAATTCAATCAGCTAAAAAGGAGAGGAAGGAGCTCCATGTGACATTCCTAGATTTGGCTAATGCATATGGTTCAGTGCCACAAGAACTTCTTTGGGCAGCATTTGATTTTTTCAGCGTACTGATGACAATAACAAATTTAGTGAAAGCCTACTCTGGAGATTTGCAATTTAGATTTTCAACTTCAGAATTCAGCACTACAAAATGCCTAGAAGTTGGAATAATGGCAGGATGCACCATTTCTCCACTGGCTTTTACCATGGCAATGGAAGTAATCATTAGGGCATCAAAATGGGTAGTGGGAGGAGAGCGCTTGGCTTCAGGAATGCAACTACCACCAATTCGAGCATACATGGATGACATGACAACCATGACTACAACAGTAGCCTGCACTAATTGGTTATTGGGCAAATTAACCAATAACATTGAATGGGCACGAATGGAATTCAAGCCCACTAAATCAAGGAGCATCTCTATAATTAAAGGTAAAGTAGTAGATAAAAGGTTCTACATTAATGGTGAGGCAATACTAACAGTGTCTCAAGAGAGTGGGACTTTATGGTAAAGGAATACTGCAGCTACCAGTCTCCGCTCTAACCGAGGAGTTTAAGTGCGCCAAGGTCAGACTGGAAATGACATTAGTAGAGTCACACGGCAAATGCATAAGGGAGGCAGCACCTGTGTTGAAACTGGAAGAAAGTGGGCGGCAAAGAAAGCCGTGGAAGATGCAAAGGCTGCCCTTCGAATCGGTGATATCATGGGGCAAGTTCAGCATGGAAGAGAGGGTCTTGGTCTCAGTTCAGCTCCTCCAAATGGCACAAGGCAGCCCCAGCTCAAGTGAGGAAGCTGGTAGTCAACGAGGTACAAAAGCAGGAGGAGAGGATGAGGTGCTGTGACGGGGTACTGCCCCGTCTTTATGATCAATGTTGGGACTGGCAGGGAGGGGGTTAAAATTCCTCCCTGCCAGAAAAACATGTGAGAATGTGGCTGGAGCCCTAATTGACTAATCAGTAATTATTGAATAACTGGGCTCCAGCCACAGGGGATAAAAGCCAGGGGAGAGGCCCTGGCTAGGAGAGAGAGTTGGAGAGAGAATTGTAGAGAGAATTGTTGAAGGAGTGTTTTGTTTGTGCTGGTTTTTTCTGTTCCAGTGAAGGCAACGCCCAGCCTGGAAACTTTATTTTGTAAGTTTTTGATTTGTGTTGGTATTTTGTGTTTGAAATCTTTTTGTTTGGCCCTTGTGCTGATTTATTTTGTATTTTTGTTTATTAAAAATCTTTATTTTGAACTTTATACTGTCTCTGAGTCTCAAACCTCGGTCCATCCTGTCACAGGTGCGTAAAAGCCATTTCCCAGGCCAAGCAGGGAGAATGGATGAGATGGGAGTGTGGAACAACACAAGATCGGCTGGCAAGACCTATGGACAATGGAACAGAGCAGGATCAGTTTCCCCATCAGATCAACATATGATGTTCTCCCATCACCATAAAACCTAAACCTCTGGGTAGGAGAGGATCCCTCATGTCCTTTGTGTTCATCACTGGGGTTTCCATTTCAGCCATAGGTCGAGTATTGCATGGTGAAGGTCTCAATGGTCGCAGGCCAAGGAAAAAAGCCACTCTTAGGAAAATGTCACAAAGACAATCGCTTAAAGTTTGTAAACTGGCATTTGAATGATGAATATGAGTTCTGGTCAAAGGTTTTGTGGAGTGATGAAACAAAAATCAAGCTATTTGGTTATGCTGATAGTCGTTACGTTTGGTGAAAGTCTGGTGAGGCGTACAAAGAAAAGAACACCATGCCTACTGTCAAGCATGGAGGTGATAATATCCTTCTGTGGTGCTGTTTTTCCCCTAATAGCACAGGAAATTTAGTTCCAATACATGGCAAAATTGATTCCATAGCATACCAAAAGATATTGGCCAATCATCTGAAACCCTCCGCTACAAAACTTGGTTTAAAGCGCAACGGGACATTCCAACATGACAACGATCCAAAGCACACATCAAAATCTACTACAGAATGGTTAAAGAAGAATAGAATCAATGTTCTGGAATGGCCTCGTCAAAGTCCCGATCTAAATCTGATTGAGAATCTTTGGTATGAGTTGAAGAAGGCTGTGCACAAGAGAAGTCCTTGGAATTTGAATGAACTGGAACAATTTTGCGTTGAAGAATGGTCAAAAATCACTAAAGAATCATACCAAAAGCTCATTGACAAATATCCTAATCGTTTATATATACAGGCTACATGAGATTATTATTATTATTATTTATTTCTTAGCAGACGCCCTTATCCAGGGCGACTTACAATTGTTACAAGATATCACATTATTTTTTACATACAAATACCCATTTATACAGTTGGGTTTTTACTGGAGCAATCTAGGTAAAGTACCTTGCTCAAGGGTACAGCAGCAGTGTCCCCCACCTGGGATTGAACCCACGACCCTCCGGTCAAGAGTCCAGAGCCCTAACCACTACTTCACACTGCTGCCCTTATAGAGCAAGTTCCAGTATGACTCCATATTATTACACTTTGTAACATGTACACATACAGGTTCATGAGGGCGACACATTCATATGGCACTAACACATGGTAATATAATATTGGTGTCACCTTTCATCTAAACTATATGTCTTTCCTTTTTGTGGCTGCACTGTCTATGATTCACATGTGACAGCCAGGCGCTTCCCAGTGATCCCTGCTTTATTCTACATTCAAAATCTCTCTGACGTGTTCTTACCTTAACGTGGTTCCAGCTCATATAATAATTCAATAGGTCTTACAATCAGTACATGCTGTAGGGCTCATGTGTAGAGCATTTTTCTTTTAAATAATGATGTCCGGTACTATGCTAGGTTAAAGAAATCTCTTTCAATCCTTGCTATTGTTCCTTTCCTTTATCGGATACACTCAGGTTTCTTTCAAAAGTGAACTGGCTTACAAAAACAGTGCACTTCAGAAAGGGGCAGTACCAGGAATACTCAGAGTATGGCTTATGTTTAGCCCCATTTCTGCACAACATCACATAGATAAGCCAGTGGTTATAGCTTAATTAAGGACCACCTGAGATGGTAGTGGGTGGGAGTGCAGAAAGCAATGGAATACTGCTCCCTCTGCTGGTCAAAGAAGAAACTGCACCGAAGCAACAGTGGCTTGTTTTATTCACGGACAGGTCAAATGATTGTGTAGCTCCCAGTGCGTTGTTTGAATGTGACTTGTGCAGTGTTATTGGTTACTGTAACTGTACTGTTGTACTTTCCAGTGGTGCTTTTCTGCAGACATTGCTGTTGCAGGAACAAATCCCAATAGAGGCACATTTAAAAGAAGTCTGTGTTATTACAGGAGTTCTAATTGTGATTGTGTTTCTTATTCTTCATCTGCAGCCCACTGTGATGGCCTATTTTGTTGTTACGTTTTCCTATTTTGATTTAGAAAATGTATCTCTTTGTATCCTGGTTTGTTCGGGTTTCTCATTCTGCTCCTGCGGTGCAACAGTTTAAGAAATGCTTCTCTTCCTACTGCGCGGGGTGGATAACAGGTGCATACGAGATTGAATCACTGTTTGCATCAAATTGAAGCCTGCTGATTAACCAATGGCTATGCATGACCTGGGATTTCATCATATGCTTAAGAAAAAAAGCATGGCAACATAAGAAAACTGCACAATGGCACTATTATTTAGTTGAGGCCACTTAACTATATAAAGCCACATATTTACAGTAAAAGCCAAGTGCATCAACCCCTAATGATATCGGATTAAGACACTTACTGATTGCATGCAGTTGTTTTTTCTAATTTGCTTTCTTTTTTTGACCTGCATCACTAGCAATTAGTAATAGGGTAGAATTGGAAATGGGCAGGTCACACAGAAAATGGACAGAGTAGAAAAAAAAGTGCCTCTGGTCAAGAAGTATTTTAACACAGCTTTCGATTTTTGACCCCTCCCATCTTCAAAGAGACCACATCAAAAGGGAACACCTGACCAAAAACCATTGAGAATGGGATCCATTTAATACAGCACTTCTACTGCTTAGTGAGGCAGTGATCATGTCAAAGCAATTTGAAACAGAACAGCTACAGCACAATGTGTAAAAGCTCCTACCTTTTCCTATTCAAGCAGACCTTGTATTCAGGAAATATTGTAGGGAACACTCCATGAGCACTGCTTTACATTTAGTCTGAAATCACATTGAAATCCCACACAATGCTGTTTTACATCACAGCTACAACAATGCAATATCTTAGGGTCTGTTTTGTAATGAAAAAGCGAATACAACTCATTAAAAAGTATAAAATCCATTATTCCAGTATAAATTTAAAAAAAACAATCAAAGGAAAGGAATAGCAGAAAAAATCTATGGTTTCTAGCAAACAATCTCTCTCTGTCTATACAATCAAAAACTGGGAGGGACAGCTAATTACCGACTCTGCAGAGATTAATGATGCCTTCAGACCATCTGGCTAAACTGTACACCTCAGAGGTCACTCAGACTGTAGCTGAAATATACGAGTTTGCATATGAAGCCAGGGAGCTCTTAGACAGGCAAATAAAGAGCGCTATGATACTGATGGTCCAATTCAGAGAATGACAGTTAATCTAAGCGATCTAAGCCTTCATGACATTTTGATCTGTTTTTTTTGTTACTGATTTATATATTTTTTTTGTTATTTACTTGTTTATCTATAAGAATTCATGTGAAAATGTTATATCACAACATAATTAATTGTATATAGCAAAGTAATGATCACTATACTGTAAATGAGACCTCATAGTACAGTGTGCATTACCTTACCATAGTAAGGATGTCATTTATTTATGAGACACCTTCACTATGTTAGCCCTATCATGGCCATCCAAGGAATGTCCCTTGATTTTCTGAAATCCAGAAGCAAACAGTGTCCAAAAAACGTGGTTTCATCTAACAAGCTGGAATGACTTTTAGTCAAGACAGATTAAAGCTTAACATTGGAGCATACAGCCAAAAGAATTCACTCTGATAAAACAATACAGGTTTAATATGAAAAGTGAGCAAGGTTGAGAAAGAATGATATTGTATCTCATTATTACAGTGTAGAGGGTTGAGAATGATATTGTATCTCATTATTACAGTGTAGAGGGTTGAGAATGATATTGTATCTCATTATTACAGTGTAGAGGGTTGAGAATGATATTGTATCTCATTATTACAGTGTAGAGGGTTGAGAATGATATTGTATCTCATTATTACAGTGTAGAGGGTTGAGAATGATATTGTACCTCATTATTACAGTGTAGAGGGTTGAGAATGATATTGTATCTCATTATTACAGTGTAGAGGGTTGAGAATGATATTGTATCTCATTATTACAGTGTAGAGGGTTGAGAATGATATTGTAGCTCATTATTACAGTGTAGAGGGTTGAGAATGATATTGTATCTCATTATTACAGTGTAGAGGGTTGAGAATGATATTGTATCTCATTATTACAGTGTAGAGGGTTGAGAATGATATTGTACCTCATTATTACAGTGTACAGGGTTGAGAATGATATTGTAGCTCATTATTACAGTGTACAGGGTTGAGAATGATATTGTATCTCATTATTACAGTGTACAGGGTTGAGAATGATATTGTATCTCATTATTACAGTGTAGAGGGTTGAGAATGATATTGTATCTCATTATTACAGTGTAGAGGGTTGAGAATGATATTGTATCTCATTATTACAGTGTAGAGGGTTGAGAATGATATTGTATCTCATTATTACAGTGTAGAGGGTTGAGAATGATATTGTATCTCATTATTACAGTGTACAGGGTTGAGAATGATATTGTAGCTCATTATTACAGTGTAGAGGGTTTGGGGCAGCAACACAGGTGGGTCTTTGACATGCAGTATCAAACAGGTCTACTCAAATAAACATACAAATAAGTAAACAAATAATACTAAAATGTTAAATTTTTATGTTTACCTCAGGAAAAATATGTTTCTATGTATAAATGAACTTATGAGTAGCTACTGCCAGGAACACTGTTACAAATATGCACTAAGGAAATACAACATGCTGTAGTTATTACAAGTATTAGGCCTCCATAAAGCACATTGTCTCGAAATGATAATGACACCACATGCCATTTTAAAACGTACATTTTGTCACTGCAGCACACATTAGATTTAGCTTAAATACCTATAAGCATATAGTTAGTACAGTATAACTTATATAATGTGACCTATTTTGTCCGTGAAACGCTGCCGTACTCAACTCAGTCTTTGCATTGTCACGTGAGAGAGCCAGGAAGTGCAACACAGGTTGTGTTTATAAATGAGCATAGAGCCGTAGCAATACGAATGATGATGTAAACACGTTATTATTGCAACATTAAATACGTGTCCTGGAGCGCACACTGTGGGGTTGCGGCGATAAACTACTTTGCAGAAAGTAAGTTAGTACTAGTATGTATGTATGTCATAGATTTCATATATAGATGCTTTTACGATCGGTCAGCTGATCTGTCGTGTTTTATTCTAATAATACGATACATGGATATTATGTGCATTACTTAAATGCTAATCATAATCACGCAAACCTTCTTTGTGTCGTCAAAGCAGTAAAGTAGCAGCACAAGAAATGCGTGTAGCTGATTGGTCTTTGCATTGAATTTTGTACTGAACAGGTTTTGATATTCTGTATTAAATGAACACCAGCTTAAATACTTGCCTAAATATTCTTTGGCCCTCCTGCTGCGCTGTGGCTGCACGGGAAGTGGCGTAATGTTGTTTCATGTTCATTCACTTGTTGTGTTGCATTCTCACAAACCAGGGATGTTGCGATGGCTTCTTGGCGGCCGAGAAGCACAGGGGCCTGTAGAGGTGAGTGAAGTACAGACCCTGACGGTGATGTAACACACCAGCATAAACAAAGTGTGATGTTCTGCATGGTTGTGTGCGTTTAAAAGCTATGCTCCCTATGAAAATTCCCTTTAGCACTCCATCTCAATGGGACCAAACATTGGTGGCTCGACCAGTGTTTATAACATTATGAGAAGTGTGTGAATCCAGGATTTCACCTCTCTACCTACAACATTTAATACAGTACAGACCGTTGGGGCCATATAGGTTATCGGTTAATCACAAGTTTTTACAATATCAGTTATTAGAGTTCCATTTTAAACAATTCCAATTCCTTCAAAAGATGAGAAATGCCTTAAATGACCTGGAATTGCAATTGGAAAAAAATGCAAGGTGCATTCTTTAGTGCATGCCGTGTAATATCCGAAACAAATGTGACAGATGGTGGCAGCGTTTGAGTTAAACATTTGTAAATTGACCTACGTATTCACAGGATTATAATTAAAAACTCTTCACCAAATATAACAATTTCTGGCTGAAAAAAAGTACCATTTACCTTGTGTTTCTGATTGGTCCACAGAAAACTACAGTGTTGTTCATCGGAGAAGAACAACCGAAAAACTCTTACACGGAACTACAGGTGCTAAAAGGACACTTTGACATGGTTCGGTTTCTGGTGCGGATTGATGACTTCAGGTAAGCAGCAGCTTCTTGTGTGGCGAGCAATCTTGCTGTTCTTTTTTGATAAGAACATGTAGAGAGCATCACCTGTTTTTGGTACAGTGAAGTATGGATTTTCTTTTAAAAATAAACATTTTGTGCTGTTTTCACAGTTATATACCAAGCTCTACCTTTCATTTCTGAATGCTGTACAGTATCTGTGCTATTTTATTTAGCTGCATCAACAAAGGAGCACAGTGGGCTCCAGTAAGTCAGGTTTTACGCCTCACCTCCCCCAGTAATCCTTTGTTATTGAGGGCTTTGCAGAAGGCTGCTCTTGTCTTTACAGTGTCTCAGATGAAAGCAGATTGCGGACATGTTTTTTTTATTGGTTTTGAAGAAAGAAAGTGTATCCTTTATCAGCCTCCACGACAGTTACTTTTATTTCTTTCCTGCAAATCTGTTTTGGAACGAGCGTTGAGGGCTGGCAGTGTCAGAGGGCGCCAGGCACCGCTACCTTCCAGCATACACATGTTTAAAGCTGGGCTGTGAAAAATAACTCCTATCTAATGCTCTCTCATTGCTGACACATCCAAATAAAACAAGAGTTCAGAAGACAATCTTAGGAAACGCTCTGCTCCACTGCCCACCAACCTTCACCACTAAATTCTGCAGGAAACTACACAGAGGTAGAGAGTTTACAACTGGGAAGGAAGTATGTCACCCATGAAAGATCAGGTTGATAAAACCGAACATCCACTTCTGAGTGGCTATGTATTTAAGAGTTTTAAATGAAAACAGGAATCTGCACACCATGGGAATGTATGGTGTATCTCTGTAAATCTACCACAGTGTCTGGTGGTTTGCTGGGGTAAACCTTTTAAAAATGAACTGATAAATGCTTGTGCCTTGTGTTCCCGCAGGTTTGCTTCAGCCGGGGATGATGGGATTGTGTTGCTCTGGAATGTTCAGGTTGGTATTTCAGGGAAAGAAAGCGTTCCAGTTACGGAATTCGTTTAAATTGCCGTATAACGTATATGACAAGACAAACAGCACAGTATTGTCTGGCAAAAAGCATACTCTCTTATTGTATCACATGACTACAGAACATTGCACTTACACTGTGCATGGCATGTATTTTACATGGTCCATGAGGCTTTGATAAACAACATTCATGTGTACGTGAGTCTCTTTAGTTGGTCTCTTTATTTGGCTTTAAAATGAAGTAAAACCAGCATTGTCGCAGAAGCAGCATGATCTGGATGCACTGCCGTGTTTATATTCTCTTTCTCCAGGTGAACGCTACAGAGTGGAGAAATGTATTACTCAGGCGATTTATGGCCCATGATGTGTTCAAGGAAATGTTCTGCTGATACAGAGCAGACCAATAGAGGGCACTGTTGTTGTTTGTTTCCACTGCAGACAGTTTTTCCTCTCAGTGGACAGCAGTATATCCGAAAGACTCTGATGTAAATCATTATTTTAGGGTATGAATTCTGGAGTAATGTTTATATGATGATGTATTACCCCTTCCAGATATCATGCTTGTGAGTGTAAAACACGTCTCCACGTGTTGCTACAACTGTTTAAATAACATACCTGTAATTTTTCTTTTCATTGTTAACATCCTGACAACTGTTTACACTTATCCATGATGTGGTGCGGAACAGAAAAGCCAGAGCACTTGTTATGTTCCTGCAGTGATTTAGAGGACGGATCTCAAAGCCCAGTGCACTAGAGCGGCCATTTTGAAAAGAGCTTTGAAACAGATTTTAAAGTTATAAAAAGTTGTCAGGATGTTAACAATGAAAATAAATTACCGCTTCGTTATTTAAACAGTTGTAGCAACACATGGGGCTGTGTAACACTATTTTCTTCACAATGCCTGCATTTACAATTCTGTATTTTGACACATTCATTATACACCATACTTGTCAGCCTTGTGGTCACATGATCACCAAGCTTGACTCATGGAAATCAGGAGTGTGTGTTCAGTGCCTTTTTGACCATTGCATAATAACATGAAAAAGTCTCGGAAACTAAAAGATTTAAACATGGCAATGAAGGCTGAAATAGAAAAACAACTCTCGCTTACAAATTTTCTTCGCACCCGTCAACGACCTGAAAGATTGTTAAAAACTGGGATTGAACCTGGAACCTCCTGGTAACAAGCCCCTTTCTTTAACCACTGGACCACTAAGGCTCATAAGCTTTTTTGTATTCTGTTTTTAAAATGAAAGAAAGAGAAAATAAGGTTCTGCAGAAATGTCATGGATATGTGTAAAATTCATCATGATTGTGGGACACTGCTACTTTATGTAATTCCTTTGGGCCAGGGTGTATGAAGTTGACAGTGACTATGTGGTTTCAGACAGGAGAGAGGCTTCATGAGCTGCGAGGTCACAGCCAGCAGATAACCGCCATCACCCGGTTTCAGAAGCACAGTGCGGAATCGAGCTGCCCCATGATCCTCTCTGCCTCCTCGGACAGGTCCGTCAGTGTATCCTTCTTCTTAATGAAAGCGGACACTCTTTCGAGGTTTGGTTTGCCGCTGTAGTGAAAACCACTCAGAGTGATCTGCACACGTTCGTTCTGATCTCATGAAGTGCTGGAGTCATTTTCTATCGAGTGGGGAGTTGCAAAGGAAATATCTTTAGAGGTAATAGAATTCGTCTCGTTTTTGTTTTGATTTGATTTGAAAACTAAAACTTCAGCTGCATTACAGAAGAGAAAAGCATGGCTGCAGAATTGTGTGCAGATCCACTTATTACTTTGTGTACAAAAAAAAAATCAGAAAAAGAAAATATCAAATGAAAAACGGCATGTACTTCTTTGCTGTGTTTTCTAGTGCTGCTGTTCAATAAGCCCATTGTCAGCTTCACTTCTTTGTTTCATGCGTTCAGTTTCTATTTGCAGTTCTTTAACTTGCTGGTTTAGCTGTGGGATGCAGATAATGTTACACTTCTTTAACTTGCTGGTTTAGCTGTGGGATGCAGATAATGTTACACTTCTTTAACTTGCTGGTTTAGCTGTGGGATGCAGATACTGGGAGTCGTGTCCAGACTGTGACAGACTTGCACTCGTCTGTGAAGGTAAGTGTTCCTGACTAAGAAATCTTATTATAAAAAGCCGATCAAGCCATTTTTATTGGCAAAGCAGGGAGACATGGTTAGAAAGTTGCACTTCATGTTTCCTGATATTATGAATACTACATGATAAAATACTGAAGGACCCAGTCTCCTCCCACTGTGTGTGTTCATGTGAAATAAAGACTGATAATACCTGTTTTTTTTAAATTCAAAGTGTAACTAATATTTGAAACCTAAAAAGCAGTAAAATAGATAAATACAAATTTGACAATCAGAACTCTTTCTAGAACCCTCAATATCCTTTTAAAGCAGAGCCTTGTGAGTATTGGTGGGTAAAAACCATCCTGAGCACTTTCCTGAGTCACAGACCATTCTGTATGTCCTTACCCTTTCCTGAGGACATGTTGTTGACCAATGGGGTTGTGTTGATCTTACTGATGGCATTAAAAGAACTAGCAGTGCTGTCGCTTTATAAAAACACACACTGTGTCGTAAGATCATCTCAAACACCTGTGTATCTGTTGACCTATCTGCACACACACACAAACACAGAAAAGCTTCTTTGTGTACAGAGTGTCCCAGATGGCCATTTTGGGTTCAGGTTCCCATATTCGCTGCATCGTGTGGAATTTACTAGTTGATGATATAGGATACCTTTTATAGAAATGAATAAGCTGTTCATAAAGATTGCAGGTTACCAGACACTGAACTGCCAGAAGCTCCAGTAATATTTATTTGTTCCCCTTGGAATGCCGTGTCTGTCTTGTTGATAAATGGTAGTTGGTTGCAATTTATTGGCTCTTGTTGAGACTTTACCATTCATGTGAAGAGAGACTTATAGTATTGGATAATGTTGAAAGAAAAGTAACCCATTTAATACATAGATGGAAAAAACATGCTGCAGGTTCGTCAACACTGATAAGCTTCTACACCTCACTTCACCTCACTTATTAGCAGCACGAAGTTAATATAAAGTATCCCATTGAACAATGCATCAATAATCATTAGGCACTATAGGTATGGATCGTTTGTCAGATCAAACATTCTAACAAGCAAACAGCAATAACCAGTTTCTTAAATAGTATTTATTGACCCCAAAACGTCTTGATGTTGATGAAGCTGAGATCAGCCCTACTGAAGCTTGTGATCTCAAGATGACTCAGAGAAGAGTTCTCTTCTTCACAGTCTTGTTTTTGTTACAGTCAATCTTGTTTCCATTTGCAGTGCCTGCTTGTTCTGGAAAGGCTTGATTTGTGGCTGTCTGGAGGGAATGTCCTGTGTGTCTGGAATAGGAACTTTGAGCTTCTTTGTAAAACAGAGGTCTTTAATGATGCAGGTACAGTAGCAATGTAAACTTTTCACGGGGGTAGATACATGCAACAAGTTCCAGGCATTCTGATTTATAGTATGAAATTAAGCCACCAGTGCATGCACATAAGTCCTACTTTTTTTAAGCAAGAAAATTGTCTTTCTGGCAGGTTGTGATTTGTACTGACCATATTTTACAAATGTTACAAGAGCTACAGTGTGCCATACACTGGATGCATGTAATGCAGCATATATAGAGCATGCAGTATACTTGAGTGCAGTTTACATGTGTGTCATAATAAGTCACAAGCTACATGAATACTAACAAAAGCTGATGTTACAGACGAGCCTTGATTTTCATTTGAGAAAAAAATGCAGCTGAATTCAAAGATTTTATATTGGGATTGTCTGACTTTGTGTACAGTTTGCACTTGTATAACACATAGGTAATATGGTATATGTAAGCACAGTTTAAAGGATGATTGATCGTACGAAGTATTATTCCAGACTTTACCCACCCTGCTTTTAGCATGCCAGAGGAGCGCTTTAAACAAGGCCTGTTAAATGAATCTGCTCGGTCCCGCTCGCATGGGGTGTGCACACTGGACATGGGGTGTGCACACTGGACATGGGGTGTGCGCTGTTTTCCAAAATGTAGGGTTCATTGAGTGTGCGAGGGGATCGTTTTTTGCAAGCACAGGAGACGGTAAGCGATAGTTACAGTGTACATTGAACACACAAGGAGATCAGAGACGGTTGGCACTGTACACTTTATGCATCCTTTAGGTATTGCTATTATGTGGCAAGTTCTTTGGGCTTTCCTTTATTAAGGTCCTGATCTAACAAAGTTAGTTATGTGCTGCTTCCACTCTTGAGTCTGAAAGTGGCACAGCAATGTCTCCCATTGTGCATTGTCAACAGGTTCTTGCTCTGACTAGGAACCAGGTACCGTATTACTTCGAATTAACGCCTCACTCAAATATCAGCTTTTTAGTAGACGGCGCCCTTGAATAAACGCCGCTCTCCATAAAGAAACGTAAAGGTATTTTTTTTTCTACCCCTGCTCAAAAAAATAAAGAAACGCGCAACTCTGCCTATGTACATGACACCCCGGAAGAGACTGCAACCTCAATCCAGCATGTAATACAAACTAATGTACACCCACCTTAGTAAGCAAATATTATTTTATAGTACAGTCCCGACAGACAACCCAAGATTAACTACTTACAGTGTTCAGTGCCAACACAGCAGGGGATGAAACAAGGGCTGTCTGTCATCAGCTTGGATGGTGAAAACTTAATCTCAAAGGAACTTGGAGCTTTGCCGGTCACTCTAAGCGCTGTCCGAAAGCTGGCTGAAGACAGGGGGTTTAGTTGTTTTGTTTTTGTTTTGTTTTTTATTCAATTGGAATTTCTCAGTCCTGTATATATGTGTATATATATATATATAGGGTATATATAGGATATATTTTAGTTTTAACAGAAATCTCTCCTCTTCTTGTCCCGCCCCATAGCAACCAATACACACTCCTGATTCGCTGGTACAGTACTCCCCTGACCTCCCAACTCCCACCTAATAGGCTCTTGTTAACGGTCAATAAATATACTGTATTCTAGCCCCAAAAACACACAAGAGTATAATGCTGCAGATCGGAGCCTGTCATGGCGCTGTTTCTAAAATGCCTTAAATCATTTAATAAAATATTGCATCGTTTGTAAAGCATAGTATTATTAATAAAGGCCTCCCTCGTATAATCGCCGCCCTTGTTTAAGGGCCGCAGTCATTTTGATCAATTTAAAATAAAAGCTGCGGCACCACATTGAAGTAATACGGAACATTATACATGAAACTTCTGTGCCTTCAGGTTAAAGCCACTTAACTGAGAGACTTTGGTAACTCAAGATGACAAGTACATTCACTGATGGCTTCAATATAAGCTGCAAGATAAACAGTAGAATGGTTTGTAACTTGTTTTTTCAGAAAGAAGCAGCTTTGTGGTTGTAAAAATATCAATATTGTGATAAAAGCGTATCATAAACATGTAACATCTAGCCATTAAACTGTCAACACAAATTCTATAGCTAAGGTCTGTTTTTTACATTTCCCATTAACCAGGAATCACTGCCATCATAGAGCTGCCTAAGAACTGCATTGCGGCGGCGATGGACAAAGAACTAAGTAAGCTTGCTGTTCCAAGAATGCATGAACTAAACATACTGGGTCAATTGCAGCGTACCACATTGAGTCCACTTGATGTGTCTAACTAGTGGATTAAGCAGGGTTAGTCTACTTGATTGGACTAAAGTTAGCACACCTTCAAATCCTGATTGCAGCGTACCAAGTCAGATTTGTGATGATCCTGTTCAAGTGGATTACCTTAGTACGGTGAAGGATAAGACCAACTTAGTATGCTTGCTCGTGCTAAGCACTTAAAATACACTTTTTAATCATGTACCATTTAATACCATTTTCTACAGGGTCCGGGAGGGGACATGAGAGAAGAAATATATATCTCATGCACACGTCTTACTATCTGGTGGCCACGAGATTCCTATGTCGTGCGCACGAGATATTATCAGTTTAACTGGTTTTCAGTTTAACGCAATACAATTTAAGTTTTATATAGTTAATATCATGCAATTAAACGTTTCTGTGCCTATGCAGCAGTGTCGGCACCTTAAATGCAAGTACAGTATGATCTGCCGGTTTGAAATGTGCACAAAACGACATGACATTTATTTTTACTTAAATATGTTTGATGTAATAAAAATGTGTCTTTCTTGATGTGGATTAGGTCACTGGTACACTGCATTTGACCCACTGGGCTCAATTCAGTAAAACATCTTGGTACGGGCCTCAGTACAATTCCTAAACGTGTCTTCAGGTACATCGGAGTGCAACCATTAACCCGTCCCTGTGCAACAAGCTGCCTCTAGTGGAGGAAAGAAATACCACATAGAACAGATGTGCTATTTGTACATCCACAGGGGGGCAGAGTGTTGCAGGAGAACAGGTTACTCTGGGGTACGGGCTGCACTTAGAGAGGTCTGCACAGGCGTGCTTTTAATATCTCAGTTTTAAAAAGTCACCAGGGAGTTAAAAAGATGTACATTTTAATCCTAAACATGCAAATAATACATTTGTTAATATATCTGATATTCCAGACCAGTAGCAAGGTGCTCTTGAATAAAATCATTTGAAATGGAATAAAATAAATGTGACTGCTGTACATATCTTAAAGACGCACCAGAACACCCTGCAGTGCTTACAAGTAATGCATGACTACCTTTGCTGTATCTCTTGTTGTACGTACTGGATTGCAGCCATATACTTTTAAACTCAATACCAATACAAGCATCACGAGTCATAAACTTTTTCCATCTGGAACAGGAGAATTCCTATCATGAGCATCATAGTGTATCCAGATCAGGCTGCCTCTTATAAACCATGCTGGGGCTCTGATTGGAATGAATGACTTGTGGGAATAGACCGCTCCCAAGTCATTTCTACATGGCTTATGACCTGTGATGTGTGAATAAAAACAAGGCAGTCAGGATTATGTTGACAAATATATCACTGTGATTTGGACAACACTGGATACTTGAACGGTGCAGCAACGTGTTTCTTGTAAACACTGCAGGGTGTTCTGGAACCCCCAAAATGTCTTCGACACATTCTTATCTTACACTGAAAGCTGACTTTCCACACTCCTCTAAAGGCTTCAGCCAGTAAATCAGGTTTTGTAATAACTAGATAAGTGGAATTAAGCCTCAGTTGGCAATGCTAACTTAACAAGACATCTATAACAGCTAGCTTCCAGACCTGGAATTTCACAAGCTGGACACTAAAGTACTAGAGTTCTTATTTTCTAATAAAAATACATAACGTGGATCTCCCACATGACTCCGCCAATGAGATTGCTCTATTGCGTTATGTAGCTAATCAGTGATTTGAAGTAGCCCTTCACAGTAACTAAAAGGACAACAACATTTTCTTATGTGTAGATATGCTATTGAGGTACCATATAATAGAGGAATCAAGAAATCTCAATTGTATGACGGTCATACCTTGCATAGAAAAGGCTGTAAATTGACACTTTAACACATGTATGGTTGTGTGGTTTGTTTCAAACTTTTCTTTGTGTATTGGTTCGAAGTCATATACAGACTGAAGGTGCCAGCCTCTGAATCGGAAAGCTGGGAGATTCAGGAGGTCAAGAGACTTTCAGACCACCAGGACAGCGTCCGGGCTTTGATCAGCGTCAATGGTAAGGAGATGCTGCAGCTATACCAATACTGTTGAAAGCAGCAGTGAAAATACTTGACTTTACTACAGAATAAATAAATACATAACCGCTTTACAAACTAAATGAAAGCTTCGCTGATGCTTCATTTTCCAGATCTGTCACAGTTATTTAGGGAAATGTTGCCTTTTGTCAAAACTGGATTATAAATACAGACAATCCTGAAATGTATATTTCTGGTTTACTTGAGCATATACTTTTTAGAATGAGGAAATCATAATTGTTGTTTATTATTTAGATTTTACTAGGGAAAACTAGTATAAAACCCATGGTAGTATAAAACCCACAATATTTAACCCTTTGCTGCCCAGTGTCCAATATATTTGGCATTGAGAAAATAGGTATGGGAGCATACCCAGGGCAGTAAAGGGTTAAACTATGTAAGAGAACAGGGACTCCTATTAAAGCTGTATTTTTAGGCGGAATGGCACAACTGAAGCAAAAACAGTCTGTTAATATCTAAATATGGGGATTACAAAAGAACATGTTTTTACAAATCTGGTCATTTTTTCCATACAGACCTGGCGTTAGGTAATACAGTATTATATATGCCAGTGATGAGTCTGAGCTTGATGATGTTGTATCTCCGGTTGTTGCTTATAGCATGGCAGGCCTCATGTGAATCTCAGAGTGACACGGAGTCAGTAGTTTTAGGGTTCAGATTGCAATGTAAATGTTGTGAACAGACTCCAGGAATTACTGTATATTCTAGTTCCGTATAACATGATGTTCCCAAACTGGGTCCAGGAATGCAAAGGTGTATTTTGACTGATGATGGTGTTTTCATTTGTGACAGACCAGGCCTTTGCAAGCGGCTCTCATGTGGGTGAGTTGATAGTCTGGGATTCCCTGGACTGGACCATTCAGTCATATGAACGTGTTTTCGGGGACACTGCACAGGCGGACATTCAGTCAGAAATCAAACTACTGTCACCCAAGCAGAATGAAATGTCTGTACAACACCTGACTTCCGATGGGGAGGTAAGAATGGGTTTTAATTTGTGACGTAAGACCGTTTAGGTAGAATGAAAGATGTGTCTCTCTGAGAAGGTGATGCTATCTGTATGCATTGTTCTGAAGGGCACGTTCTTACTAAGAACTTCTTTGCTTTTATTATGATCACAATTCAACATCATGGCATCAAATAATTAATCCTTAACAATAAAATACAAATACTAAAATGATACTTTTAAAAGACCGTTTGAGTATGAAGACACGGATAAAGACGTTGAGATGTTGTTGGTTTGTGATTCTGAATATTTTCCCTCACAGTACATTATTGCTGCCATTGGAAGTGGTATATACGTCTACAGCCTGCTGACAAAGAATGTGATTGCGTACAGGAAAACCGCGCATGACTCGGACGTGCTGCACACCTTGAAGCTACCCAATGGGTATGTGCATTTATTTAAAGGGTTGTCTTTTTACAGCTGTGGCTACCTGAGATTGTGTCCAAAATACTCCTTCAGTGGTTCCAGCTGGATTGCCTTTTGTACTGGAAGCATTTTAAATAACAGGCACTTGGGAAATATGTGTTCCCATCTCTATGAAATGCATCTATTAAAATCAAACACATGCCTGTGATTAAAACATATACATGTTGTATCATGAAAGATTAATAGCTGGTACTTATTTTAAAACTGTATTCTTTTTTTATTTATTAGTTTTTGTTATGGTTGCATGTTGAATTAAAAGCAGTCTTTGCTAATCTTGCTCTTGAGTTAAATTCAGACACATTGTAAGCCGTGTTCTCCCCTTTGATCTGACAGTCAGCTGATTTCCTGTTCAGAAGATGGGAGTGTCCGTTTCTGGGTGCTGCAGGACCTCCCTCCCCCTGCAGAGCATGCATCCTCAGGTTAGAGACTCTGTTTAATGATCTCAAGAACACGGCACTTTAACTTGACCTGCTTCCTGCTGGGGTGATTTTATTGACATTGAGAGGAAGAGTTTAAGGATGGTTGAATTCATATCTGCTGCTAGACCATTGTGCAGTACTGCAAGAAATTAGTGAAACCATTATACAGATCTCTTAATATTGCTCTGTCAAAGGGGGCTCCCGAGTGGCGCATCCAGTAAAGGTGCTCCACGTGGAGTGCAGGATGCGCTCTATAGTCTGGACGTCGCGAGTTCGAGTCCAGGCTATTCCACAGCCGACCGTGGACGGGAGCTCCTAGGGGGGCGGCGCACAATTGGCCGAGCGTCGCCCGGGGGGAGGGAGGGTTAGGTCAGCCAGGGTGTCCTCGGCTCACCGCGCACCAGCGACCCCTGTAGTCTGGCCGGGCGCCTGCGGGCTTGCCTGTAAGCTGCCCGAGAGCTGTGTTGTCCTCCGACGCTGTGGCTCTTGGGTGGCTGCATCGTGAGCCTGCAGTGTGAAAAAAAGCGGTCGGCTGACGGCACACGCTTCGGAGGACAGTGTGTGTTCGTCTTCGCCCTCCCAAGTCAGCGCAGGGGTGGTAGCGGTCAGCTGAGTTTCAAATAATAATTGACCATTCCAAATTGGGAGAAAATAATAAAAATAATTGGCAACGACTAAATTAAAAAAAAAAAAAAAAAAATATTGCTCTGTCAATGTGCCTCTTCACAGGAAATAGCAAGTAATACCAAGTCTAGTGACGATGACACTGCTACTAGTACTTCATGTGCAGTTTCAGACTGTGCTGTCTTCCTGCCCTCTGTCCACTCTGTCTGCAGCAGCCCTGTGTGAAAGGCTTTCCGTGTGCTGTAGTTTTCTAGGAGATTGTGAACTTGTATTAGTTGTCTCAGTTCAGGGGATTCCGTGCCTGTTTGCTTAAATCCACATTTGCGTTCGCGCTCTGTTATTAGGGGTCACATTTTAAAGATCATGCATGTCCACGGACCCCTTATTTGAATCCCTGCATATGTGTGTTCCTTTGCTTACAGAAACTGATTGTGTTGTGTTTTCTTAAGTAAGCGAAAACAGGGCTTAACTCAGTAAACAAAAACAGAATGGTTCTAACATGTGTAACTTCTTATGAGAAGTTTATTTTTTTAGTATTTGTAATTTTAACCAACAGAAATCACTTGATGCTTTTGCCTCGTTTTGGGTGACCCAATGGGACCAGTAATAATGTTGCTAATGATTAGGAATGAAAACAATGGATATAAAAGTCTTGGCTATCCTCAATCGAGAAAAGAAGGAATCATTAAAGGTGGTATTAAAGAAAATGATTTCACAGTGTACTGTTGGGAGAAATGAAAAGTGATTCATTTACCAAGAAAATAAGAATAGGAGCTTGCCTGTATGCAATTGTTAAGGGTAGCACTTGTGAAGAAGTGTTTCTTGATGGTAAGACATTTCTCTCCAGCATTGTGGGCTTGTCAGTTCAGCGGATGCAGATTTACATTAAAGCGGCAGTTCCTGAGCAGATTTTCACCTGAGAGACAGCCACTGTGAATTTGCATAGTCTGGATTCCATATTTGTTTCTAAAGCTTTAAACATGGTTCGGGAATATCGTGTGTGTTTTACCCATCCTCTCCCATTGATGGTATGCTTGTAATGCGATCCAGATGTCCCTGCACAAATCAAAGCACCAGGAGATCCACCACATCACTGTCTGATGAGAAGGCTGATACCGGGCACACATGAACCAGGAGATCCACCACATCACTGTCTGATGAGAAGGCTGATACCGGGCACACATGAACCAGGAGATCCACCACATCACTGTCTGATGAGAAGGCTGATACCGGGCACACATGAACCAGGAGATCCACCACATCACTGTCTGATGAGAAGGCTGATACCGGGCACACATGAACCAGGAGATCCACCACATCACTGTCTGATGAGAAGGCTGATACCGGGCACACATGAACCAGGAGATCCACCACATCACTGTCTGATGAGAAGGCTGATACCGGGCACAAATGAACCAGGAGATCCACCACATCACTGTCTGATGAGAAGGCTGATAACGGGCACAAATGAAATGCATCATCGTGGATGCAGCCAAACAGCTGGCTTTTCCTGGGAGCTGTCCTTGTGTGTCTGGCTCGGATTCATACAGTAGAGAATTGGGGATGTTACTGAAAGAAATACTTCCCAGATGCTTGTCTGCTTTGAAGTGGGAATTACATTTCTGAGATTCATTCACCCTCTGATATAAGGTCTTGTTTTGCTACATTTCTGTATCATTCAGTTGGGTAAAGTCTTCCCTTATTAGAACATCGCTTGGCTCATGTAAACTTGTGAGCATGTATAAGACATGATTTGAAGGTTTCTAGGACTGCAGGGTCAGATGTATTATAAATAATGGATGTTACATACTGCAGTTGAGGCGCATCGTATCTCCTGACCTGTGATTAATGTGTGGACGGTACTCTGCTAGCTGGAGTTGCTGGAATGAAGTTTTCCCACACAGAAGCTGCCTAACAGCAAGGTCATTGATGTGGTTTGTAACAGGGATGACCGAATTTTGTGTTATTTAAATTTCTGTATTATTAACCACCTTTACCTGAAATCCTAGCAATAGAGTGTCACGCTGCTATATGAAAACAATAAAAAAAAAATATATATATATATATATATATACCTTGTGTGCATAGATTTCAGTAGAAGCAGGATTGTATTGCGTCTATTTCATTTTTTGTCTTTATTGTTGAAATAGGGACATTTTAATATGCACATGTGTGATATGAAAAAACAAAAACAACAACGAATTATTAGCTTAACATGTTACCCTCTGGGGTGAACTAAACTGTGCAACTATTATACCAGGCTGCAACCACTGTTGTGTTCTGTGTCTTTAAGTAATTTCAACCTGGTTTGTTGTGCATTTCTTTCAGCATTCTTTGGCATGTGGGGGTTTGGAAGAGCGAATAAACAGCCGCCCAATCAGCAAGTGAAGAAGGGGGCGGACTGCTTGGTCCTGCGCTCTCTGGAACTGACCGGGGACCTCATCGGGCACTCTGGAGCTGTGCAGGTACCAGGGGCGGGGCTGACACTGGGGTCATGTGTCTAAAAGGAAGGCTTGTAGCTTGCTTTGTAGGTCACGAAATAATCCAGTTCTCTGCTTTGGGTGTAAAATCCTTCTTCAGCAACAAGTAGGGTCTGAAGAGCAGATGAACTATATATACACGCAACAGTAACATTAAAACATACTGCTAGAAACAGGTCATAAATACATTTCTGTCAACGTGCATGCAGCAGGTAAACATTCATTTTTGATATATCCTCATCTGCGGTATTTGGGTCGTTGCTACAAAAGGTTGATCCGTATGGCAGTTCTGTGCCATTTCTTCAGCAGTGGATTGAGATGATGATTCTGTACTTCTCTTCAGCACATGGACATTGAGTTTATACACCTGCGAGACCTTCCTGCACAATACAAAACTACAGGGCTTGTGTAGCAAGCGCCTCATGCAATAGCACCCTGCTCAATAAGAAAGCAGGTACTCGCTAGTGCAAACAAGGTAGACATTTGAGATGCTCAGTACCAAAAAGCCCTCTCTCGGTGGAACATGTGGGACAGCAAGAAGGTCTGGCATCCATTGAAATATTCTTGGGGTGGTTTTTGAGGTAGTGTGGTGTGACAGCTTCACATGCTACTGGTGTACACTGGTGGAAAGTTCTGCAATACTAACACAAGGCTTTCCTTTTTTGTTTTTGATTTTTTTTTAGATGTTTCTGCCTTTTAATGACAGTGTCCTGGTGACTTGCTCTACTGACCATCTCATCATGTTGTGGAAGGATGGAGAACGGGAGTCAAGGCTGAGAAGCTTGGACTTATTTAACAAACTGGAGCAAAATAAAGGATTATGACTGTGTGTGTGTTGGTGTACTTGTCTGGTCTCCTTCATGATAAACGGAAGGCAAAGACTCAAATACAGTATTGCAGTGTGCAACTTTCATATGAAATACATTCTGTTTGGAATTATTTGAAATAATTACCACCGATGTGTGGTTTCATTCGCAGGTGTTCTTTTAAATGTAGAGAAAAGCATGTTAGCACTTCAGGTTATGTATTGGGATTTTTACAGGAATACAGAAAACAGATGTTAGTGTTTGCTGTCTGTATTTTATTAGTAAAATCCACTGCTTTAAGAGTGCGCACAGTCAGGGCAGTCTAGCCGAGAGGGTGTATATTCAGTTAGGATTGTGCAGTACAGTAAAGCGTGAAAGAGTTTTCAGCCACACTCCCCAAATACAAGTTACATGCAGTTCTTTTAAAAAAAGGCTTGTGGAAAGCTCAACAGCACAACAGACAAATAATGTGTACAGTATCCTGATCCTCTACTTTTTAGGTATTTTCATAACTTAATTTTGTTCTATGAAGCACATAAATGTTTTTAAGCGTGTGGCTGACATAGTGCAGTGATGTTAGCATGCAAGGTTCAGGGCAAGGGCAATGTGATGCAAATGGTTATAAAACAGTTTGGAGAATTTACCTTTTTTATTTTACTCTTCAGCAACACTTCATAAGTGTCAAACAATGTCCTGGATAAGTTCTTCTGTGGCATGTCATGTGGTTAAAGGTTATCATGTGTGTATGTTTTTCATGGCTTGAATTTTTCAAGCAAGAACTGTGTTATATGTAATATAGCAGATAATAAACTGTATTTAATTCAACTTCTGATTTGATGATTAGATAGGTGTATATAGAATATTATGCAGATAACCATAGCACAATACGTTTTGTTTTTAATTTTCATTCACAAATACACAAAGTTTCTGAAATAAATGTGATAACAAAACAAAAGTGACACTGTTATCAAACATACAGCATGGGGATATGAGCAGTGAAATAAAATATTTCAAATCTATCAGATTTACACAATCAAAGTGGAAAGTTACAGATGTATCCAGACGTGAACGGGATTAATGTGTACACATTTTCTTTTTCTTTGTTTTTTTTGTTACAAACAATAAAACTTTTCAAAAATACACACAATTTAAAATTATTATACAATGTCATATTTTATCAGTCCATGACCAAGTAGATAGATGATTCTATTAAAAATAGAGCTTATATACAATTCTGCGTGGCCAGCTACATACAGTCCTAACTGAGATATAAAACGTATTAAAAAAAAAAAAAAACCAGTTGGCACAAAGTTTGTACCTGTAGTTACACATACTGTAAAAAGAACACACAAAAACACAAAGAAAAACTCCTTTGTAGACAATCCTTCTTATCACTCCTGATATTACATCATTTTAAATGTTAACATTTAGTGCTCATGAAAGTCAACGTTGCCGGGGACTGAAGTCCTCTACACAGCACCTCTCTAAGCTCCAAAGATTCCCAATGTGGGCTGGATCTTGTGCCAGAGCAGCAAACAGCGCACTATTCTCATGGAGTCTTTAGTAGCATGCCCTCCTGACCGCTAAAAACTAGGCTGATAAACAGAGCTTCTACATTAACCCATTAAGTACCAAATTAACTTCTTTGACAAAATCAGAACACAAGCTGTATTTACGTAATTTGACACATTACATTTAGACATAACTTTTGCTGTTAACAAAATTAGAGTAAGTTATCATAACAATATAGTTAAACAGAACATTAAAATAACATGTAGATGCCAGTTAAAAATGCTCCAAAAAATGACAATGTGGCCTGTCCTCAAATGAGAACAATGGCACTTAACTGGCAAAGATGGGAATCGCTTTTGGTCTCTGGTGTCATGCACCTTGAATCAATGACAAATCCCTCCCCCTTTTCATAAGTATAATGTTTCGAGTTGAACGAGGGAATTCAACATGTTTTTTAGAGTTGGTTAAAAAAAAAACTTTCATCCAAACTAAGCACTTAAACTTCCTCAAGGACAAGACAGTGTTTAACTCTTTGAAAGCCACTCTGACAATCTTTCTTGCATTCAACCTTTTAATTTCGCCTGAAAACGATACTTAAGAATTACAACCTCCACAATTGATAGGAATTATGATTAACTTAAAAGTGACAATATACAAAGTAGCCAGGCAGTTCCATTTCTTATTATGGAATGTTCCCTCACTGTACAGTTCTGATGGTAGTGTAAAGATTAATACAAATACACAACAAAGTGCTTTTGTGATTGTTTAAAAAAATACCCTGGCTTTCCCTTGATAAAACAGTAGTATTATAGCAGAAAAAAAAACATGGTGAAATGTTACCAAGCTTTGTAAGTTCTGTCTTGCAGAAATGAAAGCTGTGCTAGAATATAAACATGATTCATGTTTTGTGCTTCAGTTTTACAATACTTTCTTAAAAATGCAAGGATAAAATAACATGTGGCTGCTACTCTACACTGATGAGAACATTACTTTAGTTCTTAGCAAAGGCTTAAATCAGCAGTCATTATAGGCATGCAAAATAAATTGTACCGGGTATAAGGACTCGTCCCCACTCACACCTGACAAACACTGTGTCAGCTTGTTTTGAACAGACAGGAGATTAAAATGATGGATGGCTTTTAATATCTCTGATGCACATAAAATCAGCTAACCCTTTTTAGCAAAGGTTAAGTGCTTGTAATAAGGCAGTTTATGTAGATGACGCTTCGCCTTTGGTTGAATAGTTAATTTAGCACTTTAGGGATCCGTTATAAACGGTCATCTGCAATCTATAAACATGTTATTAATTATAACACTAAATTACAATGCACTTTTGAAATCATGTTTCTGGTACATGGTTTAAGAATATAGTATACATTATTACAAGATTCATACACAGAATATACCCACTTAGAACAGACCCCCTGGACTAAAGGGTTATCCCTTTATCATATACACAAACATGTCTTCTTACTTAACATTCTTAATAGCTGTAAAACACTATATATGTACATTAAATGTCATAATTTTACATTATACTGCATCATACTGGCTTCCCATTTGTTCAGCTGAGGGGGTAGCTAATATAGCTCCATAGGCTGGAATAACTAGCTGTAGTAAATCATTTCAATTAAAAACATAATAATAATTACAATCATAATGGTTCATCATTCTGTAACAGGATAGCACATTATCCGTGATTTGAGCTCTCTGTTATTTCTTTAATTTGGGAAAGTTTGAGTTAACTAGTAACTTGGGAGTCTACAATAAGAAGCTACCGTATTTGAAGAATGCAATGTGATACTAAAAACCTTTCTATTTCATATGATTGTATTAACCCCTTTTTGCGTTTCATATCGAGTTTTCACTGGGTTCAATGTCAGATTTAATATTGGAAAAGAAATACAAAAATAACATTTCTAACTTAACTGTTCAATCACAGACTCTTTCTAGTACTGGAGTTGACTACTGTTTGCAGTACTGAGGAAAGAAGTGTACGGCTGCTCTGTGCAAATCCAATCTGTTAGCATGTCCCGCTCGAATGATCCTCCATACGTGTCTGTATTTTAACAACGAAAACATCAAATAAAACCTGTCCAATACACAACGAGTAAAGAAAACACACCAAACTGCAGAATAAATCATAGTCGTGGAGTGTGTATACACTACATATAACAACCATACATAATGGCTTATACAGGTAGAATCTGCCAAAAAAGGCACTTTACAATTTATCACAGGCTAGAGTCTAGGCTAGTTCAACCCTGTGCTTCTATAACAGGGCTCGAAATGCGTTCTTCCATCTGAGGCACTGCTGCTCATTACTTTAACACATATCTTTCAAGTCACCTAATGCTATTGCTTGATCGTAGCACAGGACCAGTAAAGTCTCAATTTTCACATCCTAAGGGTGAAGTAACCTCAAAGTTTTAAAATCGTAAAGGTACAGGTTATTCAGTGTTGTTTCAAGTTTCCTGTTGTTTTCGATGGCACCACTAGGGGGTGGCTGTTGGCCTAAGTTCACCCTGTAAAAAAAACATCTTTAAAATGTATACTAGCATGATTTCTAAAATAGTAGTCATAAGAGACCTTGAACAATAAAGTAATGATACTGCAGGCAGTTCATTTCACCTGTAAAAGTGTTTCCAGCAAGAAATAGCAGCACAGCAGGCACTGGAAGGGAGCAGTCCTCAAATATTTATGTCAAAAAGTGTGTGAAACGCCAGCTTTATGAACATAGGAAATAAGCAAATAATAAAGCGGTCACAGCCAAGCTTGCTAGGAGATTGCTGTTTTTGATTCTGAATTGATTCTAGTTAGTTGACTTCAACCCAATGCAATTTAAGACGTATTTGTTACACTTGTATTAACCCACATTATTGTCGTACCCTCCCCCTGTATCCTGAGGAGGTCCATCTTAAACCATGTGGATAAGAGAGACAGCAGGGGTCTGTGGGATCAGGCTGCTGCAAAGGTTCCTACTGTGACATCTGAGCAAGGCTGGAGTCTGATCTTCATATAGCTTCTCATCTGATGGAGGCACTCCTTGGCAAATGATCTTCAATGACAATGAAGTGGCACACAATGGCAGTGCTTTGATTCTGCACATAAGAGACTACTCAGAATGACATCACAGCGGTAACACTTTATCATTCCTGCATACCAGGGCTATTCAAATGGTTTGAACCAATGCACACCGATCCATGCAGTGCCACAGTGCCATACCAGAACCACTGTGCAATGTTTCTTCCAAATCAATTGTGTTGCAATTGCTGCCACTGCTGTGGTGTGGAAATGGATCTGCTACTATTTCTTCAGTGTAATACAGTGGTAAGCCAATGGTACTTTTATCAAGTGATTTAGTGAGACATAAAGCAGTAACAATGTGTGGATTAAAAAAACTCTTAAACTGAGGGAACGCAAAGCCACTTTTTTGAGGAACAGAGGCTTGAAACTTGGTTCCAGGAGACCGGGTGATCTAGTTTGAGGCAACTTTGCTGTATCAAACCCCAAGTCTCCCCTGGTGTGTCATGCAGTGGCCTGAAACCTAGTCTCCTGAAACCAAGTACCAAGCCACAAAGTGACTTTGTGTTCCCGCAGGTTTAGTAATCATAAATACCTAACATTATTTCTCTTACCCCACCCCTAGTTTTAAACCAAATGTCTCTACAAACATAATGTGGATTGTATTTCTGGGGAAAGGACTGATCTTCACAAAACAGCAGTTTCCAACCGCCTCTGTTGTTAAGTTGTCAGGCACAGTGTAGCACAATTCTAATGTTGCAATTGTTGTTTTTTTGCAGCCCAACTCTATGATACTGTAAACCATCTTGGCAAAATGCAGTAAAAATTCTCTTTCCCATGACAGTTTTTTCTGATAAAATCACAGTGAGAAGGAGTGAGATCGAGGGGCTGCATTCAAGATCTTGTTGATGATGTCACAGATCTGGAGGGGGTCTGAGGCTCTTACACTTCATTTCATCCAATGCTTTCCAGTACTTGTGGTTTTCAGCCAAGTGTTGCATCAAGCCAGGCAGATTGGCAAAAGCTAGATGGGAAACAATAACACAGTAAAGACAGTCACATGAAGGAAAACTGGAAAAAGCTCCTGCCAAGTTAGCTGAACCCTAGAGAAAATCCCACCCCCTTTACAAATTGCTGTAACAAAGAAAAAAAAGTTCCTTTACTGCAGTTGAATTCCACCAAAACACAGAAGCCACCCTGAATGGAAATCTCAGCTGGTACAGTATAAACTGCACCACAGAACAGATGTTTATGGGATTGTTCTGAAACAGCTCTAAGGCAATGGCTCATTAAGTTTCCATCCTTGGCCTCTGCACGCCATTGGGGACAGCAGTGACAATCTGCTCAGGACAGTCCATCTCTTGCAGTTCAGGGACCACAATGATAGTCTGGAGCCACACCAGCCCTGGCCTGAGGGCTCTCGAGCTGGGTAGTGTCTGTTGCTTTGGTTCGGTGGGTTCAAAGAGACAGTTGGCTTGACAGCGAGAGCATAGCTCACCCATTGATCCTCATGATCAGTAAGTGGGTTGAAGAAGGGAGGGAACATTAAAATCAGGCATTTCCGATTGGATAGAAAAACAAGGTTTTGTTCTTAATAATCTAGTGTTTTTTGGCAATGTTATGCTTGAGTCAAACGAGGGCAAATTTGAGAAAATGAATAAATAATAATGAAAAAATCTATATTAAGCATCACTCTGTAGTCTAGAGGGACTCTGAGAGCATTACATAAAGGCCAAGGCCACATCTTTCTGAAGAACAAGAACAACTAATGTGTGTTCTTTTGTGTCTGAATGTGTGTGAGTGCCAGTGTACACTTACACCGAGCTGAGTATTATTATTATTATTTGTTTATTTAGCAGACGCCTTTATCCAAGGCGACTTACAGACACTAGGGTGTGTGAAGGAAGCATCAGCTGCAGAGTCACTTACAATTACGTCTCACCCGAAAGACGGAGCACAAGGAGGTTAAGTGACTTGCTCAGGGTCACACAATGAGTCAGTGGCTGAGGTGGGATTTGAACCGGGGACCGTCTGGTTACAAGCCCTTTTCTTTAACCACTGGACCACACAGCCAGTGTACACTTATACCAAGCTGAATATGTGTGTGAGTGTACACTTATACTGAGATCTTACAATCTCTCAATGTGAAAAAAAAAAAAAAGTTAAATGTCAGTGCTCTTACAAAATATAATGCTAATAAGCTAAATCAGAAGTGAGTCCGTGCTGAACTTTCTCCTGCTAGCTGGCAGATGATTCTGAGAACAGAGTCCACAGGAACTGTGTACGTGCCTCCTCCTTTCTTCAATGAAGTGGTTTGGAGGAGCATGGCTATACTGGGAGCGGGTGGGCTCCATGTTACGGACCAGTAATACTGATTCAATTAAAGTAACAAACGAATCAACCGAATCAACCAAGAAATCTCACCATCCCAGGCATCAAACATGTCGGTGATGAAGTAATCGATAAATGAGATCTGAGACTTTGGAATGCTGCAAGTATTCCGATCAAACACTGGCATGACCACAGGCAGCCCTTGTCTCTTCTCTTCATCGGTCTGAAAAACAGAGTGTGTATTTAAGACACTTCCTGTCTGTCCTTTTTTTCTTAATCGTGGAATATTCCAGCAAATTGCATAACCCATACTTTAAAAAATTGTAAAAAAAAAAACCACATACAAATCAATTTTAAAACAAAGATAGAATCACAGTGATTAAAAACAGTTTGTGGTGTAACTGCCCTTTTGAATTACTGATTGTAATGTAATAGTTTTGACCACCTTCTTAAATCCTGGTCACAGACCAGAGTCCAATAAAAGATAATCAGCTCCCAGTAACCGGATGAGCATTGCTGAGCTGAATGGCTTCCTCTCGTTTGTCATGCTTCTTACGTTCTTATGTATGATATCTAACCCAGTCAGCCTACAAACAGGAGAGGAGATGTGATGATATCTAATCTAGTCAATCAGTACAAACAGGAGAGGAGATGTGATGATATCTAATCCAGTCAATCAGTACAAACAGGAGAGGAGATGTGATGATATCTAACCCAGTCAGTATAAACAAGAGAGGAGATGTGATGATATCTAATCTAGTCAATCTACAAACAGGAGAGGAGATGTGATGATATCTAACACAGTCAGTATAAACAAGAGAGGAGATGTGATGATATCTAATCCAGTCAGTACAAACAGGAGAGGAGATGTGATGATATCTAATCCAGTCAGTACAAACAGGAGAGGAGATGTGATGATATCTAATCCAGTCAGTACAAACAGGATAGGAGATGTGATGATATCTAATCCAGTCAGTACAAACAGGAGAGGAGATGTGATGATATCTAATCCAGTCAGTATAAACAAGAGAGGAGATGTGATGATATCTAATCCAGTCAGTACAAACAGGAGAGGAGATATTATGATATATAATCCAGTCAGTACAAACAGGAGAGGAGATGTGATGATATCTAATCCAGTCAGTACAAACAGGAGAGGAGATGTGATGATATCTAATCCAGTCAGTACAAACAGGAGAGGAGATGTGATGATATCTAATCCAGTCAGTACAAACAGGAGAGGAGATATGATGATATATAATCCAGTCAGTACAAACAGGAGAGGAGATGTGATGATATCTAATCTAGTCAATCAGTACAAACAGGAGAGGAGATGTGATGATATCTAATCCAGTCAATCAGTACAAACAGGAGAGGAGATGTGTTGATATCTAATCCAGTCAGTACAAACAGGAGAGGAGATGTGATGATATATAATCCAGTCAATCTACAAACAGGAGAGGAGATGTGATGATATCTAACACAGTCAGTATAAACAAGAGAGGAGATGTGATGATATCTAATCTAGTCAATCAGTACAAACAGGATAGGAGATGTGATGATATCTAATCCAGTCAGTACAAACAGGAGAGGAGATGTGATGATATCTAATCCAGTCAATCTACAAACAGGAGAGGAGATGTGATGATATCTAATCCAGTCAGTACAAACAGGAGAGGAGATATGATGATATACAATCCAGTCAGTACAAACAGGAGAGGAGATGTGATGATATCTAATCCAGTCAATCTACAAACAGGAGAGGAGATGTGATGATATCTAATCCAGTCAGTATAAACAGGAGAGGAGATATTATGATATATAATCCAGTCAGTACAAACAGGAGAGGAGATATTATGATATATAATCCAGTCAGTACAAACAGGAGAGGAGATGTGATGATATCTAATCCAGTCAATCTACAAACAGGAGAGGAGATGTGATGATATCTAATCCAGTCAGTATAAACAAGAGAGGAGATGTGATGATATCTAATCCAGTCAGTACAAACAGGAGAGGAGATATTATGATATATAATCCAGTCAGTACAAACAGGAGAGGAGATGTGATGATATCTAATCCAGTCAGTACAAACAGGAGAGGAGATGTGATGATATCTAATCCAGTCAGTACAAACAGGAGAGGGGATGTGATGATATCTAATCCAGTCAGTACAAACAGGAGAGGAGATATGATGATATATAATCCAGTCAGTACAAACAGGAGAGGAGATGTGATGATATCTAATCCAGTCAATCTACAAACAGGAGAGGAGATGTGATGATATCTAATCCAGTCAATCTACAAACAGGAGAGGAGATGTGATGATCTCTAATCCAGTCAGTACAAACAGGAGAGGAGATGTGATGATATATAATCCAGTCAATCTACAAACAGGAGAGGAGATGTGATGATATCTAACACAGTCAGTATAAACAAGAGAGGAGATGTGATGATATCTAATCTAGTCAATCAGTACAAACAGGATAGGAGATGTGATGATATCTAATCCAGTCAGTACAAACAGGAGAGGAGATGTGATGATATCTAATCCAGTCAATCTACAAACAGGAGAGGAGATGTGATGATATCTAATCCAGTCAGTACAAACAGGAGAGGAGATGTGATGATATCTAATCCAGTCAGTACAAACAGGAGAGGAGATGTGATGATATCTAATCCAGTCAGTACAAACAGGATAGGAGATGTGATGATATCTAATCCAGTCAGTACAAACAGGAGAGGAGATGTGATGATATCTAATCCAGTCAGTATAAACAAGAGAGGAGATGTGATGATATCTAATCCAGTCAGTACAAACAGGAGAGGAGATATGATGATATATAATCCAGTCAGTACAAACAGGAGAGGAGATGTGATGATATCTAATCCAGTCAATCTACAAACAGGAGAGGAGATGTGATGATATCTAATCCAGTCAATCTACAAACAGGAGAGGAGATGTGATGATCTCTAATCCAGTCAGTACAAACAGGAGAGGAGATGTGATGATATATAATCCAGTCAATCTACAAACAGGAGAGGAGATGTGATGATATCTAACACAGTCAGTATAAACAAGAGAGGAGATGTGATGATATCTAATCTAGTCAATCAGTACAAACAGGATAGGAGATGTGATGATATCTAATCCAGTCAGTACAAACAGGAGAGGAGATGTGATGATATCTAATCCAGTCAATCTACAAACAGGAGAGGAGATGTGATGATATCTAATCCAGTCAGTACAAACAGGAGAGGAGATGTGATGATATCTAATCCAGTCAGTACAAACAGGAGAGGAGATGTGATGATATCTAATCCAGTCAGTACAAACAGGATAGGAGATGTGATGATATCTAATCCAGTCAGTACAAACAGGAGAGGAGATGTGATGATATCTAATCCAGTCAGTATAAACAAGAGAGGAGATGTGATGATATCTAATCCAGTCAGTACAAACAGGAGAGGAGATATTATGATATATAATCCAGTCAGTACAAACAGGAGAGGAGATGTGATGATATCTAATCCAGTCAGTACAAACAGGAGAGGAGATGTGATGATATCTAATCCAGTCAGTACAAACAGGAGAGGAGATGTGATGATATCTAATCCAGTCAGTACAAACAGGAGAGGAGATATGATGATATATAATCCAGTCAGTACAAACAGGAGAGGAGATGTGATGATATCTAATCTAGTCAATCAGTACAAACAGGAGAGGAGATGTGATGATATCTAATCCAGTCAATCAGTACAAACAGGAGAGGAGATGTGTTGATATCTAATCCAGTCAGTACAAACAGGAGAGGAGATGTGATGATATATAATCCAGTCAATCTACAAACAGGAGAGGAGATGTGATGATATCTAACACAGTCAGTATAAACAAGAGAGGAGATGTGATGATATCTAATCTAGTCAATCAGTACAAACAGGATAGGAGATGTGATGATATCTAATCCAGTCAGTACAAACAGGAGAGGAGATGTGATGATATCTAATCCAGTCAATCTACAAACAGGAGAGGAGATGTGATGATATCTAATCCAGTCAGTACAAACAGGAGAGGAGATATGATGATATACAATCCAGTCAGTACAAACAGGAGAGGAGATGTGATGATATCTAATCCAGTCAATCTACAAACAGGAGAGGAGATGTGATGATATCTAATCCAGTCAGTATAAACAGGAGAGGAGATATTATGATATATAATCCAGTCAGTACAAACAGGAGAGGAGATATTATGATATATAATCCAGTCAGTACAAACAGGAGAGGAGATGTGATGATATCTAATCCAGTCAATCTACAAACAGGAGAGGAGATGTGATGATATCTAATCCAGTCAGTATAAACAAGAGAGGAGATGTGATGATATCTAATCCAGTCAGTACAAACAGGAGAGGAGATATTATGATATATAATCCAGTCAGTACAAACAGGAGAGGAGATGTGATGATATCTAATCCAGTCAGTACAAACAGGAGAGGAGATGTGATGATATCTAATCCAGTCAGTACAAACAGGAGAGGGGATGTGATGATATCTAATCCAGTCAGTACAAACAGGAGAGGAGATATGATGATATATAATCCAGTCAGTACAAACAGGAGAGGAGATGTGATGATATCTAATCCAGTCAATCTACAAACAGGAGAGGAGATGTGATGATATCTAATCCAGTCAATCTACAAACAGGAGAGGAGATGTGATGATCTCTAATCCAGTCAGTACAAACAGGAGAGGAGATGTGATGATATATAATCCAGTCAATCTACAAACAGGAGAGGAGATGTGATGATATCTAACACAGTCAGTATAAACAAGAGAGGAGATGTGATGATATCTAATCTAGTCAATCAGTACAAACAGGATAGGAGATGTGATGATATCTAATCCAGTCAGTACAAACAGGAGAGGAGATGTGATGATATCTAATCCAGTCAATCTACAAACAGGAGAGGAGATGTGATGATATCTAATCCAGTCAGTACAAACAGGAGAGGAGATATGATGATATACAATCCAGTCAGTACAAACAGGAGAGGAGATGTGATGATATCTAATCCAGTCAATCTACAAACAGGAGAGGAGATGTGATGATATCTAATCCAGTCAGTATAAACAAGAGAGGAGATGTGATGATATCTAATCCAGTCAGTACAAACAGGAGAGGAGATATTATGATATATAATCCAGTCAGTACAAACAGGAGAGGAGATGTGATGATATCTAATCCAGTCAGTACAAACAGGAGAGGAGATGTGATGATATCTAATCCAGTCAGTACAAACAGGAGAGGGGATGTGATGATATCTAATCCAGTCAGTACAAACAGGAGAGGAGATATGATGATATATAATCCAGTCAGTACAAACAGGAGAGGAGATGTGATGATATCTAATCCAGTCAATCTACAAACAGGAGAGGAGATGTGATGATATCTAATCCAGTCAATCTACAAACAGGAGAGGAGATGTGATGATCTCTAATCCAGTCAGTACAAACAGGAGAGGAGATGTGATGATATATAATCCAGTCAATCTACAAACAGGAGAGGAGATGTGATGATATCTAACCCAGTCAGTATAAACAAGAGAGGAGATGTGATGATATCTAATCTAGTCAATCAGTACAAACAGGATAGGAGATGTGATGATATCTAATCCAGTCAGTACAAACAGGAGAGGAGATGTGATGATATCTAATCCAGTCAATCTACAAACAGGAGAGAAGATGTGATGATATATAATCCAGTCAGTACAAACAACAGAGGACATTTTTTATCTCTTCCAGATTACCTGTGCAAAGTACTCCTCTGAGATGCGTCCAGCCCACTCTATGCAGAGTTCCAGGGGCCGGCAGGGGTTGGCCACGTCTGCACACTTGATCAGCATGCGCTTGATGAGCAGTCGGTTCTCCGGTGAGTTCTTTATACTCGCTGGGCACTCACAGTCGCATCCTTCACTCTGTGACAGACAGACACAGTCACTACAGCAGTTCGAAGGCAGGCTCATATATATCAAAGGTACACTGACGCACAAGATTTCATTCCTTGTCAGCATTCTGTTGGCATTTCATTTCTATCTATCACTATCTGTTACCATAGAGACCTGGTTTTCGAAGCTTGGTAAAATATCACTGAACATTTAACCCTTACTGTGTTTTGAAAATAATCCAGCATTTGTTAACACAACACAAATCTTAGCACAGCCCTGCAAAGTAGACACGCCAAATAAAATGCTTACATTGGAACTGGTTTCTTCTATAGCTGCTATCGGCTTGTTGATGCTGTTTACAAACTTGTTCACATGCTCAAAGTGCTTCGTCATCTCTGTTGCCAGGACCATGTCAATAATAGCCTGCCGCAGTGTACGATACTGTGTTCTAAACCAGTGGAGAAACAGTATATTAGTATAGCCACAGAGTCCTGAGGCCAGGGAATACCAGTACAGCAGCACACGTAGGTTTAGTCTGAGGATCTGTTGTAAGTACTTAGTAATGTGTCTATAATTGTGTTGTCCAGGATGTTCGAAACAATATGTATCAGTATTATACATGTAACTAAGGCACTCGTGAGAAGCCTTATATTGAACACTCTTAAAAGTACAGATTGAATTAGCTTGTGTATGTGTACAAGTGAGTGCCAGTGTTTGCTAACGAACAGCCAATAATACATTAGTTGTATTGCTAAGAGTGCCAGGAGTGAAGTGCCTGACCTCTCCATGTTGATGAAGACGTTGCACTGTCGGTCGCGAGTGGTGAGCTGGAAAGCCAGGGCTGCATGGTGACTCTCCAGCACAGCCATGTCATTGTACAGCACAGCGAGCTCGCTGCCTGCGTTGCACAGGAAGGAGTTGGTGCGGCCGGGGTGATCCACATCGTGCACCGTCGCTGCAATGAGAGCAGCTACCTCATCCAGCTGGTCCAGACTGCCCTGAAGCACATGCAAGAGGGGGGAGTGTGTGACGTCACCGACATTCATTCATACAGAACCGCTGAAGTGCTTTCCATTTGCATGTGCACAGAGTGGTGTCCAAATACAATGACTGGCATACCCAATGAGAAGCTTGGAAGCGGCAGGTACTGCGATAGGACCACTTCCCAAATCTCTATAATGAAATGCAGTGTATCCATGTACCGTACAGGGCATTTTTCTTTAAATCTTTCTGCTTGACAGTGCATAAGAGACTGTGATGTCAAAAAAGCAGTTTCACCAGCACAGTGAAGAGTGAGGCTCTTATACTCACCTGTGGGGTATACAGAGATCAACGCCTTTTTTGTATTTGTTTTGAGCAAGTTTGATGTCCATCATATGTTACCACCCACCTTACTGGCACAATTCTTTAATGCACACATTGTAACAACATATAACCCACAACAGCAGTGCCATTAAGACATCACCTGGATAGCATGAGGTGAAGTGCTCTGAGTTCATAAAGGAAAACACAAGAGGCTAACCTCATGGACCATGACAGCCACAGCATGTCAAAAATATTTTAGACATAATAATAATTGAGATTTTTTTTTTATTTTGCAAAATGTAGCAGAGCTTAGCTTACCAAGCCTCTTTTAACATCTCACTACTGGGTTGATGTTTCACCTGTAAAGCAACTCGATTCTTCTTACCTTGACTCTCTCTTTCTGAAGAAAGTAGGCTGTGGCGTGTAGGACGTCGGCTGCGTGCGTGGAGTTGTGGTAAGAGTTGGACGCGTGGTAATTAGCCTCGATAACCTGGAGCCAGGATTTCAGCGTAGCCTCCGTGCAGTTCAGAAACTCACACACACCAAAGCGGGCAAAGATCTTCAATCCGAGGTAGGTGAGAGGTCTGGAAATGAGAGACAAACATGCATGTACATTCTGTCAATAGCAATAACGATGGGATCATAAAGAGCTCCTCGCTGTGACCCAGTTAAACTGAGGTCATGTGACTTGACAACATGCAAACCCAGAAACACCTTGCTCTTAAAACTGCAGCGATCATTCATTATTGAAGTGAAATCCCATTTATTGACATTAGATTCCAATCCCAATGTTAAACTGTATTTGCAGCTAAATTTGCAAATCATGTTGGCAATGTAACTTATATTCCACGCACACACCAGTAATAAGAGAGGAATTCTCAAAGCAATCATTTAATATTATAATATGAAATATGCAGCAGTGGCCAGTCAATCAGCTTTTGATTTTTTTCTCACCGCTTGTTTGTGGCAGCCTCCAGATCTAAAATGTTGAAATCCCACATCTCTTCATTGTTCAGCAGCTGTGCTATTCGAGGAGGGATGTCATTGGGGGTGGTGGGCATCACCAGGTGACTTTGAATTTGGGTCACATCTAAAGGAAAACAGAAAGATAACCATGTGAAAAAAAAAAACATTATCACGCAACATATTTGAACTGAGCCTTGCTATTCGCCTGACACACAGTCATTTCTATAAAATTACACAGACGTGCTCAGAGCTGTTCTGTAGTGTGGGTACTGTTACCAGTTTCAGCCTGACTGAATTATTGTGTTTGTACTTACTCTTGGAGAAGATATCATTCCCAGAAGGTTTGCGCAGTCCGTCCTGTAACACAATTTGTAAAGTTATAAAAACATGAAAGACGACCGTCGCTCCTCTGACATGTATAAATCACGTAAGTAAGCTTGTCAAAGTGAACACTGGGTGCAAGGCTTTCCTAAAATGAATATATTCCCTTTATATGAACAGTAACACAATATTTTTATTTCAACTCCCACCTGCTTCACGGTAGAGTATAGAATATCACATGATTGCTCAGGTATAACACAACAACAACAACAACATGGGAACACCACCCAGTTAGACTACACAATGGAGAGAACACAGAATTAATGCACACATCATTCAAAACAGGTAATAGATAGGTATAAAGTATGGCGTCTGTGTTATACTGTATGTATTATTATTATTATTATTTATTTCTTAGGAGACTCCCTTATCCAGGGTGACTTACAATTGTTACAAGATATCACATTATTTTTACATACAATTACCCATGTATACAGTTGGGTTTTTACTGGAGCAATCTAGGTAAAGTACCTTGCTCAAGGGTACAGCAGCAATGTCCCCACCTTGGATTGAAGCCACGACCCTCTGGGCAAGAGTCCAGAGCCCTAACCACTACTGCACACTGCTTATGTACCATAAGGGTTAGCATCTTGAACTAAACAGCCGCAGATTCAAATGTTTCCAACTCACAGTCATGAGACCTCCGACAAGGTCACTGGTGTGTGGGTCATCATCTTTACTCCCGAGCTGGGGGGAGTACAGCTCTGTGGTTCGGAGGATTTCTAGCACTCTGTCCAGGGCCTCCGCTACTGTCACGGGACTGTTCTCCTGGGCAGCATTGATAATGTTGATAACCTAAAGAAACACACGCAATATTAGCATCTTTCTTTAAAACTACACACCCACAAGCTCAACCTTCCTAGTCATGCAACTGCAGTGTTCATCAATGAATTCCGCTCCCTGGCTGCAGAAGCCTTTGCTGTTTGGTTCCACTCTTAGGACTTGTTTGTGCAGTGTGTGGTACAGCACTGTTCTTTACCTGTGAACCTTCCTTATGTAACAGGGCAGAGGCTGGGCGTGAACTGGCAACCCCATGCACCGCAAGTGAGTGTCTTTACCACAATACAAGAGCCAGGCTCGTCTGCATTCGTGGTTTCAGAGGTTTTAACCTCGTCTCATCTCAACGACTGGGGACACAATCCGTAACGGCAGTGTATCGCACAACACTGCCCATTACACTTACAGACTTGAGAGAGCCAGTGAGATTATGGGAATTTGTTGAAATGAGCAACAACTAGAAGGGTGTTTGCAATACAAAGCAGATCACTGCAATGTGCACTCACAAAATGCTTATGCTCATAATATCCAACTGGTAGTCTTTATGATTTTTGTGTGGTCGAGTTGATTTAATAATCTACAATTGTGTGTGTTGTTTGCCAAACCATTTTGAAGGTGTATAAATACAACAAGCCAAACTCTAGTTACAAGAGTCACAAACAGTCATAGAAACAAACATCCACACAATGAGGAAAACGAATACAAACAGTACAGTATAGAACCAGAACACACTGATTATAAAAACAATGATGCACAAGAGAACGGGGAGGTACATGGGTTACATTTGGAGTAAAAGGTTTTCCTCCATGGTGTTGTTATAATATTCATATGCCACGCCTACGTTTTTTTTGTTATATACTCAATCACATTCAAATGCAAGTGTTGACCCTCACCCCCTTTATTATGTAACATTCTGAAGGGGTAATAAGAGATGCTCCTGCAGCACAGTGTGCGTAACTCCGGTTTCACGTTCTTCCAGTATTCAGGTTTGCCGAACTCTCTTACCTTTGTAATGGGAGCCTCTATTGTCATGGAATGGATTTTAGCCATTGACGAGTACCTGCGGTTCTGTAAACTTGGAGCTGGTACAAAAACACATGCATATTTATATTAATGACATGACTTCAGAAACCTCTAAAAGCCCATCAAGAGTTCTCTGTTTTAATCTAAAGTACAGTCTTCCTGCTTGATAACAGAGCACAGAAATCACACTTACAGTAGGAGACCAATCAAGGAGGATATCTTTGCTATCATGTAATGGAAAATGCCTTTTTGTACATAAATGCAGACATTTTAAAGTAGGTTTGATGTCTTTTTTCGTGCTGGATCATATTTGGCTGTTTGTAACTAAGTGACCGTGAGAGTGAGATTTCTGATTCTGAAGTTCCAAGGGTGTGCTGACCACTCATTGGCTGAGACACTCGGTGAAAAGGATTATATCTCTTATGTAGGAATATAAAGAGGTTTATATCTCAACAGAACTAACATCCAGTCTGCCACATTCAATCAACCATGTACTGCGATCAAAAATTGTATTTCACTTTGTTTTGTTTTCGTTCATAACTTTCCCTGTGTTTTCACTATTAAGCATGTGCCTCAGACTCTATTTGCATGTTATCTGTTGCTAAATGTTAGCAAGCTTTTAATCCCATACAGTTTTATGACTATAGATCTGAGTGTATAGGCTAATACAGTGGTGCCAAATTCTGGTGCTGGAGGGCCATTGCACACCAGGTTTAATAGGAACAATTAAATAGGCAGAAGGCCTTAGGGCCTGGATGGAGATTTAATAAGTTCCATTGAACACATCAGCACATGGTGAGAACAATGAGCTGCAATTGAAGAGCCAGCTTTGCCCACCTTTGATCTAAAAGATCATTAAAGAGGTGAAATATGAAAATAACTGTGTAAGGTATGTGAAGATGTGTCACACATGTGTGCTCTTTCTCACTGATGCTTCCTCCTGGGTTTCAAGACTAATTGGGCTGAGTCAGTGCAAGTGTAATTGCTACAGTGTCAGTTCTGGGAACATGTCAGTGCTTGCTGTCCGCGTGAGGAACTGGAGAAACCACAAGCTGTTTTTCAGTTGCTCTTACCGTCACTGCCTCGAGATGTTATCGACTTGACGTCAATAGATTCTTTCCTCCTGTCCTTGTGCCTGGAAGACAAGGACTCTGGGAGTAAAAAAAAGACAAGGCAGAGAGGTCACATACTCTGCCAAACTGCACTGAACCGAAAAGAAAGGGTTGTTACTTTGGAATTTGAGACAAGTTCTCTAACCTGCATTTTAGTTATAATTACACATTCAACATAACGTGGGTTATCTATAACCTAGAATGTGACAGACTTGTAGCACTGGCTACAGCTAGACATGGGATGGGTTGTAGGTGTAATGCTGTCTTCCCATCAGACCTCAGTTCTGTCCAGAATGACTACTTTAACCTGCTCTGTATTCCCTGACCATTCCCAGTGCAGTTATGTTTTTATAGTGCTGCCAAACTGTTGAGTAGCAGATTAACTACACTGTACAGCAGTTACAGTATTATTTTAATGTACATAAGAACATAAAAACATAAGAAACATAGTGACTCATGATGAATCTGTTCAGCTTGTTCCAAGCTGAACACATTCACTCTTTCAACCTGTCTTGCTCATTCCTTTAAAGAGTGAGCAGCGGGGTTCCGGAAAATATGGCGTTCCACTTCCCCATGTGTTGCTACAATTGTTTAGATAACGTACCTGTCATTTCTCTTTTCATTGTTAACATACTGACAACGTTTCACACTTATAACTTTAAAGTCTGTTTCAAAGCTCTTTTCAAAATGGCCGCTCTAGTGCACTGACAGTGTCAGGATTATTGTCCACATTGTCAAACAGATAACACAACAATAATGTCGTACAGAACAGAAAAGCCAGAGCACTTCTTGTTATGGTTTTTTTTTTTTTTTTGCTTTTTAATCTCTCTTCCTGCGGTGATTCAGAGGAAAGATCTCAAACCCCAGTGCACTAGAGCGGCCATTTAGAAAAGAGCTTTGATTTTAAAGTTATAAGTGTGAAATGTTGTCAGGATGTTAACAATGAAAAGAGAAATGACAGGTACGTTATCTAAACAATTGTAGCAACACATGGGGAAGTGGAACACCATATTTTCCGGAACCCCCGCTGCCCTTCTGGTTTCTCTTCAATGGACTCCCTTCAGGGCCACAATGTCCGTTTGGTACTGTGGTGACCAGAACTGAACACAGTACTCTAAGTGCAGTCTCACCAGAGCGTTATACAACCTCATCATTGCAACTTTAGGATTAATCATTCATGCTGCGCTTTGTCAAAGGCTCTTTGGAAATCTAAGTATATGATTTTTTTTGTGTGTGTCCAAGCCTTGCAGTGGCTTTTCAAGGAAGTCTAAGAGGTTTTCTGAATCCACCCTGGTTGTCTCCCATGATGCCCTTGCTATATAGATACTCCTCTAGTTCCCCTCTTATTATTGATTCAATCATTGCGCATGTGTTGGGGGTCTGTGGTTTCCTGGTTCTCTCCCTTTTACAATGAAGAAGATAAGCAGCAGATATTTGTACCTGTCTGTGAATTTTCTCCACAATATTTTTCATCACGGTGTATCTTGTATACCTGACAGTAGAATAAAAAAAACATCAGTTATTGTTAAAGAGTACAATAAAGAAGCGACTACACATAACACTGGATTCTGCTGTAAAACCACTTGCTGAGGACAAGTCATTTAATGTGACACAGGGACCTCCTTAAAAATCCTTACCTCCATATGAAGGGCATGAAGACACTGACCCAGGACAGATCTACTAATGACGCAACATGACATAACATTTTCCAATATCTATTACTGTTACACTGTCATATTACCCCGAGTATCAAACGTACTGCAAAATGAAATGCAGCCTAAAGTGGGATAAAGAAATGCACACAAAGTGACTGCAACAATCAATCCGAGTGACTCAAACCACCTTGAATGCAGACTGCAAGAAGAGAGAGCAAGAACACTGGCTGCTTAATTTAGCCTCTGATCTGACACCCAGCCTTGCCCAAGATCCTCACTGTAGACTTGTACCATAGCTGGGTCAAACCAAATCATTTTCAGGGACTTCATTGAAACTCTTATTTGTGCAACAGGTTGCAATGGTCACTTCATGTGATTTAATTTAATCTTCGTTTTTGACCAGCTGTGTCTGCAGGGTGGGACTATCCAAGGACAACCAGCAAACGTCGATCTTATCCAAAACCTGCCTTTCCTGTTACAGGGAATCAGAAAGACATGCGGCAACCTGGTTACTGTAGGAGTCAATCCGATTTGTTATTTTGTGATAAATCAGGATTCAGAAGGAATCAGAGCAGCTCCTATTGTTCCAGGATTGCTGCCCCTCTTTCTGGTTCACCGTGTCAGAGAAGGGGGATGTTTGCCTGGGAGCTGCTTGGGGTCCAGCAGTGGGGAGGCACCAGACTAATGCTTAAGAGAAGAACAAGCAACATCTCACCTGTTTATTATTGTCACTGCAAAGAGAAGAACAAGCAACATCTCACCTGTTTATTATTGTCACTGCAAAGTCGCTTGATAGAAACAAAATGTCTGATCTTCCTGGGGACAAAAAAATAAAAAGATTGGTCAAACTGAACTCATTATAAAAGCACAATCTAAATATACAATAATGCCCAATACGTAGTCAGTTTATTTTCTATACAAATGCTTGTTATTGTTGTGTATGTTTTTAGTTTGTGAATCGGAACTTACAGTAAACATAAGACTACAATCATCGCTAAAGTAGACGTAAATATAACTATGGCGTGTCAAAGTGTCAAAGAGACTCAAGCACTGTATTGTGCTTTAATTCCCATCCTTTTGAACCCAAGTAGTGATGCATGCAGGCGTACATGCACCAGACATTCTACCAAGATACAGCAATTAAATGCCATGATTGTTCTTGCATTGACTCAACGGTGCCTGAAAGAGGAATTAACAAGATAACTGAAGATAATGGTAAAAGTTAGAAAAGTGACCTCTCACCCTCCCTGGCCCATCACAGGTGTGATTTTCACATGCTGCTGTATGCTGTCCCCTGATTTCCTCCTGGCGTAGTACATCCCCTGCCATTCCTGAAGCAACATGAGCGATCAGCTTCAGGGGAAATTCAGCAGCTCGGGTTGGAGATCATTTTTATTAAAGAAATCAGAGTTTATTGCTATATGCAGTGCTAGTGGGGTGTGGGGCATGGAGCAGGAGCCAGGAGTCACTCTCAGTGGAGGTATAACTCGCAGCTGTCAGGCTGGGAGATGGAAATCATTGACCCCTAGAAAGGGAGCTCCCAGGAACGGTGAAATTCTAGATCAGCACTATTTTATTCCTAGCTTTTGTACCCAAAGTTCTTTTTAAAGCAGAAAGATGGCACAGGATCAGAAGCATGTATTTCCAAACAGATTTATTTAAAGGACAGAAAGGTTTGCTCAATTGGATTACCACCTATCACAATCCTGTATAGATGGTTTGAAATTAACATGGCCTGATGCTTTCTCTAACTTAACTGCGCTTTGGAAAATGACAATAAACTAATACAACCCCCATAAAACAGTTCAGAAAGGGTTATTGAACTGCAAAGTAAGTAATCAGGCAAAAATAACAAAACAAACACAGTCCTTAATAAAACATTCTTTAAAACAATTCATAAAGTTTTGTGAATAGGGTCCGGTGTATTCACATCAATTACTGTAGGCTAGAATTCTATCAGGATATGTTTTATATCAATAAGAATAGTCCTATATATAATACAGTGTCCAAGATTAAGTGGCATCTTCTATTTTACATGCCCTGTTAGATGTTTATTTTTTTATTCCATAACTTTGGTGAGCAAACTGACCTATTTTATTTATCTAAACCGTATTTAGATAACACTGTGCAGATCAATTGAATAGACCACATTGTGTGGCAGATTTCAAAAGCTTTTTACTCTATTAGAAAAAAAAAAAAACAATTCCAAAAGAGAAAAAAAGGTTACATTTTTTAAAATGGCCCTAAAATAAGCCCCTAAAGGAAAGTGAGTGAGTTGCTTGTGGTTTGGTAACGTTATTGGGTGATGCCAGCCCTGCCTAAGTCTTTGCAGATTGTCTTCACTGCAGCCTCCTGCACTCACCTTTCCCTTCTTGATGCACATGTTGATGGTGTCTAGGAGGTCCGCCCTGTTTTTGTCACTTTTAGGTAACACCGTCAGCTCTTTTCCTATCAGCTCTCCTTTACAATATCCCATCATCCGCTCAAAGGCTGGATTCACATACTGTAAGAAACAAACCTTTTTTTGTTATTTTGAAATGTAATACACATGCGCTGTTTCACTCTAAAAGAAGGTGCTTTATTATGAATAGGTAGAACAATAAACAAACAAATAAATTAAATAACAACGTGAAAGTACGAATATCCATTTTCAGACGGTCAAGCTGAAAACTGTGAACCAGTATTGAAAAGTGTTTTGATAATGGAATGCTATATTGAGCTGAGTGGCTTATTTTAACATTACAGAACTCTAGACGCTGTGGTTGACTTATGATGTTTGAGACTAAGATGAGGGAACACAAAACCACTTTTTTACAGTGAAACCTGGTTCCAGGAGACATGGGAGACCTAGTTTGAGGCAACTTTGCTGTATAAAATCCCCAAGGTCTCCCCTGGTGTGCCATGCAGTGGCCAGAAACCTAGTCTCCTGAAACTAAGCTCCAAGCCACAAAGTGACTTTGTGTTCCCTCTGCTTTAGTCTCCAGAATCCAGAGTTCCAGGATACTAACGTTAAAGTGCCTTTGTGGTCCAGTGCATAGTAATTCATTCAGAAACACCCACACTGTGTCCTGAGTCTGTGCTTGTAAATGGGCAATGAACCGCGAGTGGTGCAGGCTCCTTTACATACCATATTGCATCTCAAAAAAATAAATGATAGAGTCATTGCATATGTATTGTAACAAATATATATTCTATAAAGACAACTGATTCCCAAGATATAGGCTTCACTTGCTCAGCCAATCAGGTGTCAGTACAGCTAGGTCACTGTAACCTACATTCACAGTGCGCAAACAAGTCAATAGGTTTTCTGATTTGAAAAACAAAGTCAAATGACCACTGGCAAAAAGGATTTTGTTCGACCCATAATAGAATTAGACAAAGTGAATCATTCAAGACATCACAAGCCAATATCTTGAAGCATCATGACAGCAATATAACAACCATATTATACGAAGTCTGTATCTACAATACTATCAGCTGCAATAAGAACCCATGCTGCCTGTCACCATACCTGTATGATGTGGTCTTCACTGGTTATTTCTACTGCTTCTTGACAGTGCTCCAACGCGATAAACACGGAATTACAGGCTCTGGAAGTAACAAACAAACCAAAAAACACCACCATCAAATCAAAATATTCATCTTTATGACCCCTATCACAAAGGAAACAACGCTTCATATAAAACATGTTTCATACTTGAATGGAACCAGAATCTGTTAATCATACTATGGGAAATTCAATAAGCCTTTTACTTCAAAGTGTCATTTTCATAGACTTTTTTTTTTTCTGAAAAGAGAAAAGGACCCGTTAATGTTACAAAACTAGAAATAAACAATTTAATAATACCTGGCCCGTGAATATTTTCATTGTATTTCAAAAGTCTTGAAAATTTAGTGTGGGCCTTTCCTATTTCAGAAATAATGGTGCAAATAACACTGGAGTAAATGGAGTTGGGACTTTTGAACCCTTATCAAAATGTTGACATTTCATGTTGAAACAGCTCTAAACTAAATATTGTTATAAAACAAATAATACATATATAGGCATTGGAGATATCAGATATGTGATAGGGTGCTGCCATTGCTTACCATTGTGACGTCATTATTATACATCCAGCTCCTTCAGCAGCGGGTGCTTTAAGTAGCCTAACTTTTTCTGCTTGCTCAGGTCACTAGTGAAATCTGTCTTGCAGAGCTCTAAGCTGCTCAGGGGGAGTGGAACTGAACATGCCGTTAAGAGGGTTCACTCACTGAGCTGCTCTGAGCGGCTCACTTACTTAACACACCCATTGAGTTTAATCTGATTAATCTTTGTGATTCTTTCCATATGTTGGATAAAAAGATACTGCATCGTTGAGTATGTGATAATAACTTCTACCATATTAGTGAGAATGTACTGACATAACGAAAAACAGCCCTAACTACAGAAATGTGTGAGATTAAAGGATGGCAGTAAGTCTCCTACAAGAACAACATCCATGTTTTTTTTGCTGTTGGCAAATATTTATCACAAGTAACTGCACTAATATACTCTGGCAGGTCCAGTTCCATTTTAGTCCATTTACATCACTGACTCACTCGCCATAATCTAATGGTGTTAATGTGTGTGTGAATTTAGCAATGCTAACAAAAACACACTGTACAGTACAAATGATCTTACAGGCCAGTTTTTGCAGCCAGTAAAGACTTAGGGGTAGACGTATTAAGATGGGCCAGTCGCAGCACAAACATAATTTGCATTTCAATTCGCAAAGTATACATTTTGTCGTATGCCCTAAGAGAAAATATGTTACTGAAAAGAGCTGCAATATACAAATTTAAATATTTATCATGTCTTCCGAGCGAGATCTCTAGCATACATTGCGAGAGTTGTGCGACATTGTTCAACTAAATAGCGGGAGCTGAGTTTGGTTTGCTGCAGCAGAGGGGGCCCGAAGGATAACGTCTATATGGGTGCAAGAATCAAAATAACATTGCTTTTGTTAAATGTAAACGTCATCTGTACAATGCATTCTGTTCCGTCTTCATTTTACCTATTTTAATACTGTTATATATATATGTATATATATATATATATACAAAATGAAAGGCAGTTTAATCCCATCAGATTCTATAGTGGGGCCCCAACCTTCACCCCCAAAAAACTTTTCATAATCATACAGTAGCTCCTCGCTAAACCAGACATGTTTGTCCGACATAAGGAGATGTCCGGTTTAAAAAAAATACAATAAAATTGTACACACATACAGTACATTTACAGTTCTTGGTGTATTTTAAATATAAATCATTGCACTGAAATAACACTAATGTGTTTTGGGTAGGCTACACATTACATTTTGTAAAAATATGAATCTGTACAGTAGGCCTATAGAGTATACAGTACAGTAGTAAAATCAAATGAATACCTAGCGCACTTTTCTTTTTACTTTAGCCTACTGGTAACACAAAATAAATCATGCTGCTGCATTGTACACATTGGTGTACAAGGTGAATAAAAGATTATTTAAAATTGTGAAATTAAATGATTTTAGGTTTTTTTTAAAATTTTATTTTCATTATTATTATTTTTAACTTGGCCTACTTAGTAGCCTAGACAATTAACACACAGTAGATCATGGTCCTATACAGATGCTCACAATGGGCTGGAGGGGTTAGTGGCACATGTGTGCAGTCTATTGCTCCCAACATGCTGGGAAAACCAGAAATGTCATAGAAATTTGTTTTCGAGTCTTGTAAGGACACCCTGACTTTAGTGAAAATTAGGTACTTGGGTGTTCGCCTCAAAAATGCATTGAGCACAACTGGCAACGCATGAGAGAAAGCGGACTGGGAAATGCCAGCAACAATTGTGACTGTTTAAAACTGCTTTCAAAAGTTCTTAACAAACTGATGCAATTGTAAGTGTCGCAACTGTCGGCATTATAATATTTGTGAACCCTCATTTGCACTATCTCTGCCCCATTTTTGCAAATTTATGCAAACACACCCATAATTACATATTCATCTAAGGTTGAAAAGCAAAGAAAAACTGCTGTCGTAAAGCATTCCCTAAAAAGTCACTAACAGCATTGCGCATGTTTAGTACATTTCACCCAGGACTTCCGACTCGTTTGCAACTGGTTTGCGACTATTGCGACAGATGCAACACTTTAGTACATCTACCCCTTAATTTTCTTTTATAGAAAATATATGTTTACGTGCACAAATCACTAAGCATTAGCAAATGGTATGTTGGCTTAATTATGGTAATGCTATTTCTCTGTTCTGCTGGGTAAGTCTTTCAGACAGATACTACCATAAAGTACCACGAGGAACTTGCTGAAAACAGCATGCTGGTTCTTGATCTGTACATCTGGTTAACTGCAATTAAATAATCAAATGAAAGACAACACATGGCTAAGTAAATTGTGCATACCGTAGCTTGAACAGAGAGCGCACCTCCCCGTGCTCTAACTGAATCAGCTCATTGTAACAAGTTGTGGTACTGCTGTTCTCAAAGAATCTCTGTGGGGGAAAAAAAAGAAACATGAACAGGATTAGAAAAAGCTGTAACTCCTTCTATAACTGGGAAATGGGAGATGCAGGGTCAGAAGCCCGAATCCTTCTATAACTGGGAACTGGGAGATGCAGGGTCAGAAGTCTGAATCTGCATGACTGCTTGTTTGTGTTGGACTAAAAGGGGTACTTGTAGAGAATAAGGGAGTCACTGGGATATATATATAGGGATATATATATATATAGAGAGAGAGAGAGAGAGAGAGAGAGAGAGAGAGAGAGAGAGAGAGAGAGAGAGAGAGAGAGAAGCTTGGTGCAGAAAATGCTGTCTAAAAAACTTTTTTGTTTATTGAAAGCCAAATTGTACTGTAACAGTAGATAACTCAAATTCAACCCCCCAATGGGGCATTGCCTTTTTAGAAATGATATTGCAGAAGAAAAAAAAGCATTATTTATTATCATTGATACGCTGAATTTAGCCACTTCTGGCACTTATGGTATAAGTGGTATAGTATAGGAGTCTGTGCTCTATACACTTCTCAGGTAGTGTGCAGCAACAATAACAGAGCATTCTTGCTAACGACTCGCAACTAGAACAAGCTGTGTGACTCTGGAAGAAGTCAATTTACTGTACCTGGAGAAAGAGCTTCTAAAGGGCATTTCAGAATTCTTTATATCTGGCCTATTTTCATCCATAAACTCCCTGCAATTTTAGTTATAGTTTGGGTTGGAGTCAAAGACCTAAACATCAAGACTGTGAATGTCACATAGTATATTTAATACGTATATGTATGTTTGTTTCCATATCTACCTACAGTATTAGAAACATTCACATGTGATGATATGAAGGGTTAATGGCAGCATCTTTAAGTGCATACCCTATTGAATCCAGCGTTGAGAAGTGGCAGGACTGAAGACTCTTCTTGACCAGGTTGTCTACATAGAAAAACATATATATAAAATAAATACTCTTATTCCACCCCCACCCAAAATACACTCAAATGAAATGCAGTGAAAAATGTCAGATATTCTGGGGAAGGTGTAAAACATTGCATTACTTCCAATACAAGGTAGGAATATGCTGACAATAAAACAATGGGATGTGAAATCTCATAATACTACATCAGAGAATGGTCAAAATAAACAAGAAATAAAGCACTGGCACTTAAAGGGATGCCTCGTGTAATCTACAGCTCTCTGTTCTTGCTCAGATCGTTATTCTTGTATGCTATCTATTCTAGACAACTTGCTTCTGAAAATAACGCTCAAGGCTTACTGTATGGAAGTGAGGTTGGGAAGCATATCAGTGTTGCACCATGCCCCACATATGAGCTTCAGTGCACAGTGCAACAGTAAAATACTGCCCCATGCTTACGAGAATAGTTGGTAAGCATGGCAAATAATGTTACCATCAGAAACAACAATATTTAATCATGGACAACACACATAATAGGATTTTAAACAGGTGAAGAATTATATATTAGGAAAATGTTGTAGATGATATAAAATATCCCTTGAAGGACTTACATTTGTGGTACCACAGCTAGTATTACAGTGTGTTCAGAAGGTTTGGTAGCGCGGATTGACCTAAGAAATAGTAACAATAATACAATAATTACAGTATGCGGTTGTGGTGAAAGTCCACTGTATAACAAGACATACATATTAAAACAGCATTAAAAGTATATTCATTGGTTTACCAGTAATATTGTATTACTTAACAAAACACAGTCAATTCGTCTTTAAAACACAAGTTAGCTTTCATCTGAAAGCCTTTCAATCATATTTTAACATTTTTAAAATGCAATGCAAGCTCCAGTATTGCTTTTGAAGTTAAGTGAATGTTTGTTTTTTAAATCTTTATTTATCTGCTCAGTGCCCCTTGTAAAAGTTTACCACAGTAAAATCTGAAAGGTAATTGTGCTGTTTTCCAAGGTTTTGCCATGGTTAGACCACAGTTTTCAATGTCTTGCCATGGACAGCAGTGTGGAGTAGTGGTTAGGGCTCTGGACTCTTGACCGGAGGGTCGTGGGCCCAATCCCAGATGGGGGACATTGCTGCTGTACCCTTGAGCAAGGCACTTTACCTAGATTGCTCCAGTAAAAAACCCAACTGTATAAATGGGTAATTGTATGTAAAAATAATGCGATATCTTGTAACAATTGTAAGTCGCCCTGGATAAGGGCGTCTGCTAATAAATAAATCAATAAATAATAATAATGTTGTTTTTTAACATGCTTTCCAATGTTTACCTATAGTTTACCATGCTTTCACTAAGCTTGATTACACTTTGTTATGCATTTACAATTGTAATCTTTTGCAAGGGCGTAAGACTATTTACAAGTACCGGTACAGTATATCTTTCATGCGTATTGCATACTGCAGCAGTTCAGGTATCAGGCACACCAGTTTTTCCTGTGCAAATTGAGCACCTCCCTTATGGCAGCCACTGACACTGGCTGAGAACCTGAATGCTGTCTGAGAGAGCTGGAGTTATTTCCACCCAGTCTTGCATACCCTTCCCCCTGTTGATATTAAATCTATCGCATCATCCAGTAACTACTAAATAAATCATTCACAGCCGCTCAGCACAAAAAAATACTTACTGGCTACAAAACCGAGACGCAAAGTCTAAGCGCAGACCTAAAACAGGTGACAACACAAGAGTCCCTTTCATCCTTTCATAAGTGCTATTACAGAAGCTCATTACTGTTTCAAGTCCCGTTTAGACTGGCCATTAGCACATTAGTACTAAAAATGCTTATTTTTCCTCCTAAAGCTTTTAAAAAAAATATTCGTGAATATGTTTAAAGAAAACCATGAAATGGCTTGGCATCTCAACCCATTACATTGAACAAAGAGTAAAGGGCTGGCAGGAAACCGCTAACCTCACAGTAGAATGAGACACGTGTTTCATATGCTGATTTCAGTATTATTTGCAGGAGATTCATTACAATGATTTACAGGGCTGCTATACTGTAAGCCTTAAATGCTCACAGAGCTACAATTGGTGTATCTGTGCACTATTTTCTTAGTATGACCGGACAACCTGTCATGTGTTACTGTCTGTGTGAATTGTACTACAATGGGAAGAGAATTACATACTGTATATGAGAGTATAGCTTTAAATACATTTAACTTATTCTTGAACAAAACCGGGTATAAATGATCAACCCGAACTGAGACAAATTGAAGTCATGTCTCCCTTTAAATCTATATTATCCTGCTGGTGATTTCTGGACTTTCTTTACAAAAGGAAGACTTTTACCTGCAGACAGCTTCTGCATCGAAGTATCTGGCGTGCCTGGCATCAATGACGATTATCTCATGCTGCTTGTCTAAAAAACACTCAAGCGCTGACTCTGGGGTGCGTGCAACGCTGCACCTGTACCCCGCCCGCTCACACGCCCACCAGAAGCCATCGCTCTGGCTGTCCTCTTTGGCAAAGATAAGCAGCACCTGTGGGATTGAAGAACAGAAACAAAACAGTGATCTTGGAAATTGCAATGCAACCCATCATATTCATTTATTTATTATCAGGCATTCACACCTGGACAGCCCATGTTACTGGTTTGTCTCTAAACAGCACGGTATAAATTCGCCTGGTTTGAATACTACTGGCAGTTTAGAGTTTCCTGCCTGCAACCTTGCCTAGCTTAACATCTGTACTGCTTACGAAAAGAGTAGCACTGTTTTAGCAATCTCGACCTGACATCTGCCTTATTAAGTTGTGAAAATGTAATTTGGGAGTGAAATATGAAACAGGTGTAATTAAAGAAAGTGTGATTACAGAATACATTTTTGACCATACTACAGTCATCATTTCAGTACCTCATCATGTCCTGTGCAGTTGGTCGCCAGATTCTTTGAGCTTCTTTGCAAAGTCTTAGGAACAGTCTATCAGTTTAGACTACACAGTTAAGTTTCATGGAGTTAATGCACACATTCATAAATATCTGTAAAAGTGGAAGCCCTAAACCTGGCATGCATTAATAAAATGTCAAAGTAATTCAGATCATTTTGATGTGTTGGGGTGTGGCCACCACGTTTAACAGAGACCATCCTAATCAGCATGTACTGCATGATGTGGTCTAACATTCCTGACTCGTGAGGCTTGTGTCTGACCTGTTGCTCATCGCTACGGGCAGGAAGAAAGATCTCATAGGCTGTGACATAATGTTTCACGAGGAACAGACTCAAAAAAGGTCTTTAAGATATCTTCGAAATATATATTTTTCACAAAAGAAAATAAAGGATACAAAATATTTTGAGTAATAAAATACACAGACATCTTCCTCAGACGGAAGAAACCAATAAAATAATGATATTGTAATAAATGTGAATGCTGGCGCATTATTATGCAATTGAAAGACGTCAGTGTCTAAAAAAAGAACTTTGTGCCAAATACCATATCTGCGACAGCCAGGAGACTGAATTCGTGAGAATACACTTATTTGCACAGCAGTTTATAAAGAAGTGAACTTAGCATTGTTGTTTAAATATACAGCACTTGATAAAATATAAATTATAGTTTGCTGGCAGATCCTAATCATTTAAAAGATTCTCAGCATGTACCTTTCTGCCAGCTCAGCACCACCTGACTAACTTGTTGTCACGCCATATCTGGATTTTACTGCTAAATAAATTTCAGCCAATCAGAACACACGTTTCACCTTCTGTATTCCGCAACACATCACAGGGAAACCCTGTTCATGAATAATAGAGTTATAGCACGGTGCACGTCTGTGTGTGGGTGATATCAACAGACCTCTGCTTTCAGGCTTGGTGTGTTCACTTCTACTCCGATAATACTCTGCCATACACATATGTTTGCCGTCCTATAATCCTACAATTGATCACATTTTAAAAATACCACGTTCAATTACACAAATCAAATAAATGCAGGACTGTCCATTATGCCCAGTAAGATCAAATGAACAGGCAATGTGAGTTAGTGTGAGCAATCTAGTACTGTCGGAGATACTGTGAGTTACTGTATAAGCTACACTAGTGATGGTTTTAGGAATGTCACTTTGAATAAAGTCAACTCTTAAACTAAAGTCTCATTATTTTTTTAAGTTTTTATTTGGGTTTGAGTGGTGTTGAACATTTAAGTTTGATCTAAGATACTAATTACTGTGACTTTGTTACTTGTTACCTAAGAAACCCCATGTATATTGTATTAATAAACTTTGTTTTTACACTATGCAAGCTTTACCTTTAAGGTTCAGTTTAACATTACAAACCTGATTTACAATTTTTAATATATATATATATATATATATATATATATATATATATATATATAAAATACATGGATGAACACCCACAATTCATGGTTTTTAGGCACTTTTAACATCTGTCTCTGTGAAGATTTACAATCATCCTCTATCAACGACAGCACCAACCAAGCGGACAAGAAAAAAGAATCTTCGACTCTGACAGCGACTAAAAAATAAAATAAAAAGCATACCCCATTGACACAGCTTTTCCTTAAACATACATTTACAAGTACGGTATTAAACACTGCATAGTGTAGATGCAAATTGTACTTAGGACTTTTAAGCCGGTTTAAAGGCAACTAACACAGTTTAAATGCATAGTGTGGACATAACCTAAAAGAGTTAGGAATCTGAATGTTATATTGCAGAATAATTTGTCTCAATTGAAAAGACTGGGTTTGAACTGGGGAGACTCCCTGTACTAAACACACCTACACCTGGTGCTATTCTGCAGTTGAAAGGACCGTGCTTAAACCTTGAACATACGATGCCTATAACCTAATCAATACATTCACTACCAGCAAGTGACAAATGCTTATTTTATCTATGTAAATGTCTATTAAAGAAAGGTTAATGTAAGTTAACATCAATTAACCAGTTATTCCACAAGACAGCTGTTGCTCTCAGCAGATCAGTCCAGGAACTCGTTATCTGTGAACACTGTGTGGGACAGGAGACAGAGGAAAGCTGTCTGCAGGCAGTTGGCCCCAATCCAATATCAACATGCGTGTTCGCTGGTAACTCAACTCCCTAGAATCTCACAAAGCAGTAGACAGAGATGTCCAGGCAGGCATGGCAGAACTTCAAACAGGAGTAAGCTATGGGAAATTACGGAGAGGCTAAGATAGGAACTGAGACATAAAACTACAAATCAGGGTTGGAATTTAAAAATCCAGAAAAAGGACTTCTGTAGAAATCCCACAGAACCATCATATAAAAGAAGTCTGGGAAATGTAGAGTAGGAATACAATTGCCAGAAGGTTTTAGTGCACTCACGTCTCGATGGTGTGCCTCTCATTACTGGGAGCCTGGGTTTGTTTGAACCCAGATTAGGTCACCGAGTGAAGTGAATGTGATGGTCTCAGCTCAGCCCCCATGGATATCAGTGCATGTCACGACAGCAGCACACAATGTGGCTGTCTTTGAGGTCCAGGATTGCATGACAGAGATGTTAAAGAGTGAGCAGCGGGGTTCAGAACAATATAGCGCTGCACGTCCCCACCTGTTACTGCAGCTGTTTAAATAACACACCTGTAATGTTTCTCAAACCCCAGTGACTAAGTCTAAATGTAACTGTTTATTCTGCAAATATAGCCCTTCAGATGTTTTTACGACACCTCGATATAAAATAAGAAACTGAAGCCTAAAAATGATAAATATCTCAGCGTTTTTCTACCCATGTGCTCAGCGTGAAATTTCACTGGTCTGATTATAAGCACGTCTAACCTGACTGTCCTCAAAACAGGACGCAGCAGTTTGTAGCCAAAACGAAAAAAAATTGCATTTTTTTCTGTTAAGAAATGCTGATTTAGAATGTATCAAATTAAATAAATACAGCTTGTATTTTGATTTGTTCAAAGAAATGAATTTGGTATTTAATTGGTTAAGGGAACAATGAATACCTGCTGCTGTTCACCACCTTTGGAATCTAGGCAGACATGTATGTGAAGCTAAAGCTTGTCTGCTATATACACATTACACAGAGAATCTAACAACCAACACATTGACATGATGCTTCCTTACCAAGGAACTTGAATCGGTTCTTACTTAACCACACAGCAACTCCGAGCCTTTGTTTAAAACTGACCACATACTAACTAACATGCTAAACGTGGTGGATGTTCATGCTTCACTCTTAAGTTTGCATTGTTTTAGTATAGCAGGATAACATGGTTGCTGCATTTGCTTTGCATCTGATCCAAGCCGCTCTGCTATTCTCAATGGCAAGCTAACACATTTTGTATGACTCTCTAAAAGAGACCCCATGGAGTTCAGAGTCTGCTCTAACAAGGTAGGCTGTCAGCGAAGAAGCCAGGGTGATATATGGGATGGTATTTGTATGCTCTCGTGAAAGGTCAATACTCTTTCATCTTCAGCAGGTTGTGTAACCATGGTGTTACCATGTGAAATTCAACACACCCATTGCCCCCAGAGGTGCTCTATGTTTGTGGTGGTGTCCAAAGCAATCCCTGTCCTTGTTTGATCTCTGCTGTCTGCTCCATCACTCACTCACACACCTAGTTGCCACGGATGGACACGGCCACAAAAAATCCTGTCAGCAATGCCCTCTAGAAATCCATCACAGGTTTCAGCACCATGTCCCTGGGCAAGGACACTGCTGACTCACACATTTATTGTAGGTCTTCCTCAGGAAGAAGTTCAGTAAATAATTTAGTCATGCAGAGGATACCATAACAATGCCAGCAATTGATACCAACATGGTATTCAAGCAACCTCACTAATAAACTAGTAACTTCATCAGCTACTCATTGATTTGCACATGCCAGTGTCTGTGAGTTTGTAATGCATATTGAAATACCACTGCAAATGTTCCCAATTGTTAGCAAAAGTGTATTGCTGGTACGCTTTGTGCTGAGAGAAGTATTTTCAGAATATCATAAATCTGCATAACCACCCGCTCAATGCACAATAAGATTAGAAGCACAATAAAATACAATCACTAGCTGTCTACAACATTTAACTTCCACAAACTCTGTTCATTTCTTACAAAGTAACAGGCACACAGCTGCCCTGCTTTGTCAAATCAGACCAGAAATCAGGAACATTTCTACCAACTTTATTCTGAGCCCTGCTCGAGTCCTGGCCAAGCTTGGAATATGTGCAGAAATGTGGAATACAGTCATTTCAAACCACTCTGCCATTGGCACCCCACCAAATACAAAGCTTAGTTGAAACATTCATCTTTTACTGTACATGGCAGAGCACAGGTCTTGAGAAACTAACACACAGTAAGTGTACTCCCTGCAAGCAAGATAGATATTATTTATAAACCTGCCCCAGCAAGAAGTAAGAACCATGGTAATATAACTGGAGAAGGAATGTGTTAGGAGTTTACACTACGACTACAACACTACAGTACAGATGATTTATCAGGAGATAAAGTGGAAAGATAAAATATGCAAGGGGAAACAAAATGCTAGGATAAATAATTACACTCATAGACTTTAATTAACCTGATATAAACTGTCATAATATTAATATTTGATGCCAATTAGAAAACATGGGTTTGGGCTGCTGCTATAGTAAAGAACTGTTTACATTTACACTGTACTGGTGGGACTGAGAGGAGTCTGGGAAGTTAAAATCAAGCATAATAAATTCTGTCACACCAAAACCAAAAGCTTTCATGCTGTGATGATTTCCATCTGTCACCTACACTGAGAGTTTGTGATGGAGCCAATACATTGTCTGAATTGTGAGAACAATGTCTCCTTAAGATAAACTGCAAAACATAAGAATAAACTCCCGCTCAATATAAAACAGTCCCCTACACTACGCAGCTTTCGCTCCTCCCTTAAAACATATCTTTTCACCCTAGACCATCCCACTGCGTGCCCTAGCCCCTAACCCCCCGGTCAGGACCCTGCCTGTTTGCCCAACCCTGCCCTAGCCTCTGTTCTCACTGCAGCAACACTCTCTACTTCCTCACCCTTGCCCAAAAAACATACCTTCTTCCTTCAGCCATTTTCTCTTGATTGTACCGTTTAGTTTAAAAATTGTTAAGCGCCTTGGCTAAAGGCGCTATATAAATATAAATAAATAAATAAATAAATAAGAACAAAAGAAAGAGCCCTGTTAAATCATCCAAAAAATGCTGGAGTTGATGTTTCAGAAATTGAAATTACTGAGCCAGCCACCAGACCTTTTCATGACTGCATTTTCTTCTCTTGAGTACTTGATTTTGTCTCTTGGTGGCTGTAGAAGGGTGCTTCTCTCCAAATCGCTCCCAATGTGCGCTCGCACATGATTACGTTCATCTATTGATAGCCAGCGAGGAGGTTTTCAGGGTTTTGCTGGAAGACTTTGTTATAACAATCTGCAACCTTACAACCATTGATGTATGCATATGGCCCAAGGAAAACTACAATATACATTTATTAATGCACACATTCCTGAATAATAATATGAACACAATGTAAGCTGGTGGACCAAGCACTTTGGGCAGCATTTGTTTTTGCCACCATGGCTCACAAGGCCGCCATTGTCCTATCCAACCGATTGGGTCTTTCAGAAGATGGGGCTGATTCACATCTGGGTCAGGCTTCCACATAATCCCAATTCTCTAGCCACTGAACAACTTGTTGCCCTTTGAGTAGAGGCTAACTCTTTCATTTATTGAATAGATTTCACATGGACAAAAACCCATTGAGATGAGCCATCTGGTTTTCAAGGACACCCTTGGATAAGGAATATGCAAAGGCAGAGGTGCTCAGTTATGTACTACTCAAAAAACAAATACATCAACACACATAACGTACATTCTTAGGATCTTGGGAGCTGTACAAATCATTGCCTGTGATTTTAACAGAATGATTTGTATAAATCAGTCAGGATAGATTATACAATAGATTATTTATTAAAACAGACTGGACACCACTACATTATACATATTTTACACTACATTCTTTGGCCTCTGGCCTCGCCATTCGAGGTACCCCTACCCATAAATTAGCTCACAGGTAAGTGGAGAGGCTGACTGTAAGGAAGCCATGGGCAAGGGGCAGGACAGCCAACAAAGCAGGTGGAGGCTGGAGAGGAGAAGGCAAACTCTGCTGCACAGAAGGGGCATAGTAGATCGAGATGAATAAACCCCTTCCTTGCCAATTATTGGACCTATTGTTTATCGAAGGACAAAAAAGATACTAGCTATTCGACTGACAATTTTATCCTAAAATATGCTTTGATATTTTCGTGATTTGAACTGAGGTTAAAGTGAGTCCCCTGCCAGAACCATAATTAATTTGCTTAATTAAGAAGAGCCAAGGTAACAAAAGGAAAACAAAAAGTGTATTGTATCCTAATGTGTGGTTGCATGGATCTGAGATGAGATTTGGTTTTGCTGAGCAAAATCAATGAGCACAGTTACTGTATTAAGTGTTTTTAAATGCAAAGCTTCATGAGTTAAGCAAAGCAAAGTGATTTTTTACACTGCGTCTCAAACAAAAGAAGAAAAAAAAGTCAATTGATTAAACAAACCTATGCATACATGACATTTGCCCCAAATTCAAATGAAGGGAAAGTGAAGCAAAATGCCTTCATTTATGGGCTCTTACTATCCACTTGCACCTTGAACATGATACCAGTGCCAAGGGAGTGCCCAAATGAGTCTCTATCACTGGCAGCCTTACAGATAGCCATTCATATAGTATTAGCTGAACAAGAAAAGCCATGATAGACAAACACGATATATGTAGGCTAGTTTACAGCTGCGGAAAAACCTTTCAGGTCAGGCTTTGAACTTTCTTCAATACAGTACTGTATGTTTAAGATAACTGGCACACGGACAATCCTTGTGAATGTATAACTGTTGATAAGGGGCTGTGTAAGATGCGATTCCCAGCTGCTGGATCAGAAGCTGCTCTACTTGCCGGTGCTTTGAAATATGTTGATTCACATGAGAATATAATAAAAGTGCCGGTGAAACTGATGGGATGTAGTTTCTCATTTATTTAATATCTTTACAGATGTGTCACAGATCTCCACCAGCAAACTGGAAATGATTGTCCTTGTTTCTTTTTAAAGACTCTTGGCTAGTGTCGGTGTTGAGAGCCCCCTACCCACTTTGTACTTCTATTTGAATCACACTAAATGTATTCAGCGTAGCCGGGGGGCTGTCTGTGTCGTGGGACATGATATCGATGTCCTCCCTAGTGAAAACCGATATAAAGTATTCATTTGTTTTCGCCTTCTCATCCTCAATGCTTCCCCTGTTGGGTTTCCTCATATATGACCCCAATATCAGAGACAGGTGTCTGCACAAAGCCTGAACAGCTACACTTAGTGTATGGTTTTTATCTAACCTGAATCCCGGGTTATGCATATTCATGTTTATAGAAAAACAGAGACTGACAGAAGGAGAGAGAGGAGACAGCCTTTATGAAAAGGTTGGCTTGTGTGTAAATACAACTTCATGACACAGTTCAGTAACTTATAGGATTTTTGTTTGTTTGTGTTTGTTTATTTATTTAGTAAAAATGCACGTTCCAGGATTGGCCAATTATAAATACCAGGCCAGGTTTTTAAAGCTTTTGATCCACTATGCTTTGCATGGATCAAATGGTTTACAAATAGAACACAATGTCCGTTTGCCAGCTGAGTCATGCATGAGCATAAAGCACCAGATACAGACTACAGTGTGGAGTAATGGTTAGGGCTCTGGACTCTTGACCGGAGGGTTGTGGGTTCAATCCCCAGTGGGGACACTGCTGCTGTACCCTTGAGCAAGGTACTTTACCTAGATTGCTCCAGTAAAAACCCAACTGTATAAATGGGTAATTGTATGTAAAAATAATGTGATATCTTGTAAGTCGCCCTGGATAAGGGCGTCTGCTAAGAAATAAATTATATGCTGTGGATTATAAATGTTAACTACAGAAAATGTAAAATACAAGTAAACCCCAATAATTATAAAGTGATTCAGTACTGTCAGCCAGGCTTCTTTAGGACGGTAGAAGCTGCATTGCCAGAGCATCAGCTGTGACTCAAATTAAAATTCAACCTGCCAAAGAAGCCACTTTTTCATTTTCACTTTCCTGCTTCTCAAGCCCAGAAGGGAAATGGCTTCCATATGATACTGCAATAGAAGCGCAATAACAACTCTGCGGTTGGGCAGAGAACCTACTGAAAACTTCACCCAAAAATATAACTAGAAAACAAAAAGATCTTCTGTAAACGACAAGGGACTTTCTAGGTCGTTGATATAACAACGTTACCTTTAATTAAAAATTAACAATGTCACGGTATTAACAAACAATGCATATTTAATGCCTTACAAGTGACTTTAAAAAGCATAAAAATAAGCATATTGTTTCTCTGTGAGAACAACCTTTCCCATGAATACATACCTTATGTGAACTCAGTCCTTCTTAATATCATTTGTATGGTGACTGCTGTGCTCTAATGTTCTGTGTATACTGGAACTGTTTATCCATCTTTTGTAACAGACTGTGCCAAGGACTTCTCTCTATAATAAGAGAAGGAATGCTAGTGTGCGATTACAATTTTAAACATGCATCTTGATAAAACTTTGCAGTGGGATAGCGAATGCTTTATCACTTTTTTGTTTGCACCGATCTCTTACTTGCAGGTGGCGCAGCCGCTTTGATTAAGCAAGTTCAACAGGGTTTAAACAAAAAACTGTCTCACTGGAGACCCTGAAGTTGCTTGCCCGGCTAACTCAATTACCCCCGTTTTTTTCTCCTCAGTTTAGAATGTCCAAATGTGTACACACATGATGTCGCAATAGAAGCTCAGCAACAGCAGCGGGGCATCCCGCCGATCCTACGACCGAGCTGATTGGCTCTTTACTCCCAGAGGCCATGTCGAGCTACCGCCCCCTAGAGGACAGGTGAGAAGAAACTATTCCTGACGATTCTGCCACGCTAATCCTCTGGATTACCAAAGCCAATGCGACGCTCCCGCCCTTAAAACAGTTCAGGGCAGTGTGACTGTTATGTTTGCTGTAATTTAATACTTTGCCTCAGTTTTTGTGGTTTCACAAGCCAGATTGGCGCCTTAGGCAAGTTAGTCCATTATTAGTGGTGATCGGGGTTTGTGAAACCAGACATTAGTGTCTGAAAGTTATGGAGGATCAATTAACAGAGGAAATAGCTTCAAATAGCATTTCCATGGTTCTTTTTCTTATCCTTTAACCTTTTTAAGATGTTTGCAATCATGCTGAGTGGTACTTAATGCAATTACTCAAATACTGCATCGTGTTTTTACTGTGTATAAGAGCTGCTCTTCAATTCTACTTTCCTGTCATAGACTTCAGTGACCCAAGCTTCTGTACAGCAGATCAAAGTGTTTTGTTTTAGTAAGTGGCAGCAGCTTTTGTTGTACAGCTACAGGGTAACACTTTAGTTTAGAAATCAGGTATAAGTGATTATAAATAAAGCTACGATTTTGTCACAGAGGTCACGGAAATCGTGAAAATTGTGAATTTGAAAAAGAAAAGTCTGTGAAATCTTAGAAATGGATTTAAAAACACTTGATTAGGTGTTGATTAAATGCAGTATGACATGCACTGAAAATACATATCTGCGAGTATCTGTACATTGTTTGGTTATGGATGCATGTAGCACTTATGTGTAGCTGTGTAGGTCAGCGAATGAGATAGAAGCAAGCATGTAAATCGGTGACAGCTAAAATGCAAAAAAAAAAAATTGTGAGTGACCTGTTTTCTGTAAAGACAGAAGAACAAATGCATCGGAGAACAGAAGTTTACCAACTTACAGAGGCTTTTTTTACAACACGCTGTTTGTTTCAGTCATGGAAAACTCTAATTCAGCACGGAGAATCCACAATGTGGATGATTTAAATTGCAGTTGAACAGACAAATTATTGATGATAATGAATTTGTCCAGAGATCTTATCCGTGGGTGCTGACAGCTATCCGTAGTGTAGCGAAAAAACGATGACATCATGTAGCCTAGTGCCGTGGATAGGAGGAAGTGACTCGTAGGTGACATGAAAGCCACATAGAGTTTTTATGACGCGTTGATTAGTGGGCAGATTCTCCTTCCAGAAATACAACCAAGTTTTCCCATTCATACAGTATTTATGTTGCAGATGAATGCGATACATCAAGCGCAGACAGCTGGGGGGGGGGGGGGGGGTGGGCTGATGGTGATGGCTCGAGATTTATGCACATGGCTGATATATATTTTTTTTGTCCCAGTGTTAAATAATTAATTTCGGGGAGGGGGTTCAAATCCCTAAAACCATCCCCTAGCTACGCCACTGCCTGAATTACAGTGTTAACAGCTACAGTATATATTGCCGGCAACACGAAGGGAAAGTTGATCCAAAGTCGCTGATCACCCGATGGCGCTGGATCTTACTCTAACTACTGTACAGCTATGGCTGAACTAGAGCAACTGGGTTACAGCAGTGAATTGCAGGTACAGTACATAGAACTAGAGCGCTTAGATCATTAGAATATATGTATCTTTTTCATATATTTGTGTATTGTATGTATACACGTGTGTATATATGTGTTTTTATTGATATTGCTTGGATGTATAATTGTTGTATGGTTTATTATTGAGTATGGTCTACTTAGGTCTTTGTATTAGTGCTGCACTATTGAGATGTACCTGTGCTGGCCCAGTGAGCACAAAGTGAAGAAACTAAACTAAACTGTTCTGTAGCTATAAATCAGACTTGTCTTAAAGTATACTGGTTACCATTTCAATCCTTTCTTCTTACAGAAAATCCAGTAGTTTATTTCAGTTGAGTGATCATGTATTTATAAACACTAACATCAGCCATGAGCATCCGTTTACATAAGCATGACAGCACCAATAACCAGAAGTAGTGAGAAACATCTGTAATACTAAAGCACTAAACAAGCTTGCAACAGGGTAATGTCTGCTACTTTTTAATGGATCAGTTACACATACACAGGGCAGCAGTGTGGAGTAGTGGATAGGGCTCTGGACTCTTGACCGGAGGGTTGTGGGTTCAATCCCAGGAGGGGGACACTGCTTCTGTACCCTTGAGCAAGGTACTTTACCTAGATTGCGCCAGTAAAAACCTAACTGTATAAATTGGTAATTAACACACACACACGCACAATCCTAATACAGCAATGCTACATTGAACTGTAATCGCACAGCCCTTGATTTGTTTCACTGGTAAACTTCAAACAAAACATGTGACATTCCAAAACAAGCAATACAACAACATGCACTCTAAATCCTAGGAGTATGTGTGCCTGTTTTGTGTATCAGGTTATCACCTGAGAGTTAAGATCTGGAGAAGATAAGTTGTTCAAAACATTATTTGTCAAAATGTGTATTCGTTAAAGCTGTAGTGTCCCAAAAGAATGTTCTTGAAACACTTGACATGGTTAAGACTTTAAAATGCTGTGACAGTGTAGCGTCACGGTCAAGCTGTTACCGACAGGAAGAGAGACTCAGAGACAAGAGAGCTGCAGTGAAGCGCTATCACCCACATCTAATCACAAATACAGTACTACGGGCAGCAGTGTGGAGTAGTGGTTAGGGCTCTGGACTCTTGACCGGAGGGTCGTGGGTTCAATCCGTGGGGGACACTGCTGCTGTATCCTTGAGCAAGGTACTTTACCTAGATTGCTCCAGTAAAAACCCAGCTGTATAAATGGGTAATTGTATGTAAAAAATAATGTGATATCTTGTAACAATTGTAAGTCGCATTGGATAAGGGCGTCTGCTAATAAATAAATAATAATAATAATACGCACTTCTAAAAGCACACAGTGAGACCAATTCATAAAGCTTTAAAAACGTTTTTAATGTCATGGATTAAATAAGGTTTTGTATGCATGAAAGTGTTATAAACAGTTCCATGCATGTGTTTATCTTTATTTAATCTATCAAACAGACTTGTATTAAATAGCATCTTAAGCTTTGGGCCCATTGCAACAACAGGGATAGAAATATGAGTCCACGGGCTTGAGAATGCAGTACATGTAGCGCTGAGGGTTTCAATGGTACAAGACATTCACACCAAAAGTTCACAGGTTGAATAGTACATTTCACATCTTTAATATTTACAATTTTCAAAGTCAAATATAGTACAAATATATGAACACCACAACCAGATAATTGTTAGATAGGCATCCTCATCCTCTTGCTTACATACATGTAAATTCCTTACAACAGTCCTGTCTTGAATGTTTGTTGTAACTGAGTGTAGCAGGGCAGCCAAAAAGCCCTGCGTGTAAACAGCGGGCAGGGCGAAGCTCTGCATATAAATGTATTGTGTTTATTATTATTTAAGAGACAAGTATTGTTTATGTTTATTAAATTAAATGTTTTGTTATTGTTAGTATTGGTGTGCATGTGGTATTTTGTGTTTATTTAAAGTGTTTAATTTGTTGCTGTTTGGCAGCGTGGAGGGGGGATGGGAGCCCCATCCCTGTAAACACTGTGCAGAAGGTGACCATCTCCAGATTAATTAATTGATTAATTTATTGCTAATCTGGAGATGTTCACCGGTATGAAAACCCTGCAGCTGTGCCTGAGGGGGGATTGGAGTGTCTAGGAGTAGAGAACGGGAGTAAGAGGAGGTAACTACAAACTGAATTGATTCAAATTGTTAATAGAATATTATATGCTGGATATGGATTTCATCTTGACATTTGTTTTACTGTTAGGAAAAACATAAACGCAAAGGAAAAGGATCTCAGCAAATTCAAACCTTCAACAATGGTCTTGTTTCCAGTATCAGTATCTGTTTTGTTTTAAGCCTGAAGAGAAGGAATGCATATGGAACCCCAGAACCGCCTCACGATTCCATGTGAATGAATCTTGAATCACATGTGACCCACAGGCTTTCCTGCGTGTGATAAGCTTTAATCTCAATTACACCAGCTCCCAGGGCATTAGTCTAGAGCACATTTAAGACCAGGGGTGTGGCACCGCTGCACCCTGAACTTGGATTTCTGAAGCCACAGTCCTCAATGTTACTTTAGCGATGTTGCAGTGACTTTTCCTCTAAAGTATACCCTTTTCAGATGGTAACACACTGTCAGTGCTGCATCTCTTTTAAGATAATCAGGTGATGAAAAAGGTTATCAATACCTGGCATTCGTGTGAATCGCTCTGATGACTACAAAACTGTCATATACTGAGCTTCAGCACAGCATCACTGATTCTGGCTCTGATGACTACAAAACTATGAGTGTTATTCATATTCAGAAACGACTGCAGTATTTTTATTTTTTTTTTGTTTATTTTTCTTCCAACAGGCACTGAGTTCCTATGCATTCGGAAACATGTTTCTTTAAGTGCACCCGATCAGACAAACAGACGGACAGACAGCCTCTATTTAGACCTATATTCTGATCTATCAATAACTTGAGTGTAAAAGGGTAGACATGCCTCTTTGGTGACAGAGGGGATTTACACAACAGCAGCAGGTAATGTGTACTACATTACTGTAACAGCTAAGCATAAACCTGTTCAGCACTGAACACTCTCCATTCTACTGATTCTCCATGGACACCTAGCAAATGCACAGCCAGACCAGGACACACAGCCAGACCAGGACAAACAGCCAGAACAGGACACACAGACCAGACACACAGCCAGACCAGGACACACAGCCAGACCAGGACAAACAGCCAGAACAGGACACACTGACCAGACACACAGCCAGACCAGGACATACAGCCAGACCAGGACAAACAGCCAGAACAGGACAAACAGCCAGAACAGGACACACAGACTAGGACACAAAGCCAGACCAAGACACACAGCCAGACCAGGACACACATCCAGACCAGGACACACAGCCAGACCAGGACAAACAGCCAGAACAGGACACACAGACTAGGACACAAAGCCAGACCAAGACACATAGCCAGACCAGGACACACAGACCAGACACACAGCCAGACCACGACACACAGCCAGACCGCTAGACATGCAGCCTCCATATCCTTAGCAAGTTTCAGCACAAGTGCTTACTGCTTTAATGTGCAGCCACCTGTCTTAATAAATCATAAATCTTGAGCCCATTTAAGATTTTATTTTTTGTTGTTGTTTGTTTGTTTCAGTGAGATAGTTGCTACAAAACCTAATCAATCTGCTGTATAACTTTGAACCCCAAATTATAAAATCTGACTAAAAAAGAAAAAGATGTCCAATGTCTGAAAACAGCACAGGTCTGTCTACTAGACTCATCAGTTGCTATAAATAAACTACAAAACCATCGTAAAATGTATCCTCTTTTAAAATATGAAGTATAAATCTGCCCGCTCTTTATAATGTTATTCTAATGTTACCTGACCCCGTGTAAAACAGCTGCTGACCTGAAGAAGTCCAATGTCATTTCTGAGGCCAAAAAAAATGATGTAAATCAAAATATTCAGGCTGAGCGAGTCATAAATTGCCCCAAACTTGGCTAATCCGGCTAATAAATTGTCTCAAATAGCAGACGGGACAAGATCTACAGAGTTGTTGGTTTTGTTGTGTTTGGATACCATCTCCACAGGACCTTTGCAGCCTCATATTTTGCACTTTCCTAAAATGAAGACGTTCCACAGATTGTATTCTGCTCTTCCTCTTTCAAAGAGAAAAGCCAGAAGACACACTACAGACTGTAGGAGAATGCACTTCTTCTGAGTACAAATTCATTCTAAGAATTTTTTTTTTTTGTAACAGAGTAAACAAATTAATTATTAATAAGGCTGAATTTTTGTTGTTTTCACAGCTAACACAGATTTCACGTTGTACGTGGAATTTGCCCATTGTCGTGTAATATGCAGTTCCCTGTGAAAATTCTGATATCTGAAAGAATAGTGTAAATATAGATTTTATTAGCACTTAAAAAAGATATAGCAAACGTTTGCTTTACTGATGCACTACCTGTCACATTTAGGAACATGGCAGCCGGTTTAGTTTGCTTCCAGTAAGTGATTGATCATATTGCATTGAGCTGCATAATTTCTTTAAAATGCCTTCAAAATACACACTAGCTGTTCTGAAGACAGTAAATATTTCTGCTAAAGATCGCTCTGTGCAGGGGACGATGTTTTTTAATAATAACTTTTAATTTTTTCAATGGGCTCATCCAGTTGCTATTTCCCGTAATAACTGCACGGTTACTACGGGAAACACATGCTCTTTAACATCAGCAACAGAGCGCGACCCCAGCGAGAGTCAAACTGAAAGCAATTCCAACCCTACCTCACATAGTTGAACTCTGGAAAAAAACAATTCTCACCAGAGATTATAAAAATACTGCATGGGGTAGTGTGAAATAAGTGTGGTAACATTTATTTGTATGTAAATCTGCTCATCAGTAAATAATGAAAAACCCATTCTACAGATGGAATTCAGAATGTGTGAAGTTACAAATTGTCGATTACAGAAAGTACATAATGCTCAGAAAACTACTGACTTAGGTGTTGCTGAAACATTCAGTATACATATTTCTGTCTCAACTGTGGGAGAAACATGACCGAAGCATGACTTCAGAGATACAGTACAATATATATTACCGATGGGAAACTTTCAAGTTAATCCTGTGTTTAAGTTTCAACATCATCTTGCCAGAATGTCACTTAACATGAGGAATATTTAGTAGCCAAGTGGGCAGGTGATCTTGTGAGTCCATGTTATACAAACAAGATTACGAGATACTGGCTAGCAACCAAAATAAACAAACAAACATGATCTTAACAGAGTTAGGGAGGGGTTTGAATGTGATATGCGAAACAGTTGCTGTTCAACTCCGTGCTCATTTTGCACATCCCCATGCCTGTACAATGTTTATACCAGGGATTTTACCAGGCTTTATCATTCTGGGGGATATCTGGCTCTTCACATGCTTGCCTGTGCTTTCAGTATGCTGTATAATATGTTGCTATTTCACTACATTATACTGCAGCAAACATTTACAAAAACAAACATTGCATCTTTGATATTCAAGGTAGCATTTCTAATTTCCATAACCTTGAAATAGACAAAAACATTCTGCTACAAACATACTGGCTGGGAGGAGATGTTCTGAAAAAGAAGGCGTGCCACATCTCATGTAGCACCTACACTACCAAATGCACACAGAAGAGCCTTTGCTTACCTGAACAGGTTCTTGTGTCAGTTTCATGGGTCCAAAATGTACTTCTGTTGCTGAAACCTGTAAACAAGAACAAAAACACATAAGAGCTCAGTGTCCATACCAAGATCCAGACTGGTCAGAATAAGAAGTGTAACATTGAATATCTTGATCATTTACCGTCACTCCAGACACCTCCACCAACATTGCTGGATGTACTACTGCAGACTCACCACTGCTCAAATCCCTTCAGGGTTTTTTTCCTGTTCATTTGTACCACTTACTATAGTTGGCTATAGTGTAGCCCATTAGACACATTCAAAAGGCATTCAATCCAGTGAAAGGGATGTGAAGCAAAGAGATTTGTGTTTCTACACGCTTCACTCCCTACACTGTAATATTTAGCCTTATTTCAGTCAAGAAAGTTCCCATTATTCTGCACTTCTTGCCCTGTACATGTGAGGCACCGTGGCCAGCAGGCTGACACACATTCTGTACTGTGAAGACTGATGCAATCGTCTTTACTGACATTCTGTACTGTGAAGACTGACGCAGATGTCTTTACTGACATTCTGTACTGTGAAGACTGACGCAGACGTCTTTACTGACATTCTGTACTGTGAAGACTGACGCAGACGTCTTTACTGACATTCTGTACTGTGAAGACTGACATCTTTACTGACATGCGTCACTGAACATCTGTTTAATTTCCTTAGCAGGGGATCCAGGAATGTCACAAAGAGGTCAGAGCGCACCGCTACACCACCGCTATGAATCCTGTCATCGGAGACTAGACTGCATTGCTGTTACGCTGATAAAATCAAAGCATGATGTGGATGGGAATGAAATGAAAAGCATAAATACTGGGACTCCTTCATGTAATGTATTTAAAGGCTTGCTATTCATTTAAACCTTAGGTCAGCCTTTTGACCTTTTGGAAAATTCTCTCTAACCATAGAGAATGTTTTAAAAAAAAAAAAAAATATTCTAATATGTAGTCGTTGCCAATTATTTTTTATTATTTTCTCCCAATTTGGAATTGCCAATTATCTTTAGGCTCAGCTCACCACTACCACCCCTGCGCTGACTCGGGAGGGCGAAGACGGACACACCTGTCCGTCTGAAGCGTGTGCCGTGAGCACAGACGTTCTGAGGACGTGTGAGCGTCCTCCAATCTAAAGCCACAATCGCTTTTACACCAAGCAATCCAGAGCAGAGGTGGCCAGTAGGGTTCGCTGTTGCGCGATTAGGAAAAGCAATCCCTGCTAGTTTCCCATCTCCCACCCCGGGGGTGTCAAAGTCCCCAGCAAATTTCGGCCTCTTTGCATATCCTGGATGTGAACTGGCACCGTCCAAGCTGTGTGACTCATCCTGCGCTCCCAGCAGCAGCGCTTTAACTGGATGAGCCACTCAGGGACTGGCTGTGTTCTATCTTGACATGGGAAGCGATAGGTTGGTACGGTGCGATACCGCTCTGCTCATGTGTGTCCACTGGCGCAGCTACCGAGTAGTGAAATGAAGTGAATGGCATTCTGAATGTCACACCACCCAACACAAATAATCTGCCCTTTAAGGGTTTCTTGGTTTTAGCAAACACATTATTCCAATTGCTTTCCAAAGAAATCACTGCTAGCCAATGTATTAAAGAATCATTTATTTGAGTACTCTAACTAACCTCCTGCTGCATATTAAATACAAAACAATGGTTTTGCAATTGAATTGTCCATTATACTTGACACAGAACACAGTGGTACAGTGTATGTGCTTAATCATCAACACATGTGGTCTGCCTGGTGCTGTTAGATGAAGCGCAAGCTCTGTATTGGCCAGGGGAGAAAGCCATGTGTTTGATCCTAGAATGAATTCAGGTTGGATTCAATATAAACAGTTAACCGCAACCCTATCCATATACTGTAGCAGCTTTCTTACACAGCTAATAAGGGGATCCCCTTTTCATCCAGGGAATATAAAAACTGCTGCACCCTGCGATACACTGGACTGTCATCTTCGACAGCCTGGACTATGTCAGTCTCCACGTTACAAACAAAAACTGCAACTTATTATATTGTTTTTTCTCTTTGTTTTTTTGGCCAGCCCGAATATGCTTTACTGGAATTTGCAGGGATTGAAGCCCTGAACAAAGTAAAAACATTTCTCTAACGGACATATTATCAAAGTCCTTTTCCCCCAAAATCTGTTTCATTGATAACAGGAGTACTGTAAACTACTGTATTTAATCTTCCTGTGAAATTCAAGCAAAATAAATACATTTCTTCAAACAAGACAATGCAAATTAGGTTACAGGGTTACAGGGTTCCAGTGATGCTCTCTGGTAAAAGGTTACAGGGCTCCAGTGATGCTCTCTGATAAAAGGTTACAGGGCTCCAGTGATGCTCTCTGATAAAAGGTTACAGGGCTCCAGTGATGCTCTCTGATAAAAGGTTACAAGGCTCCAGTGATGCTCTCTGATAAAAGGTTACAGGGCTCCAGTGATGCTCTCTGATAAAAGGTTACAGGGCTCCAGTGATGCTCTCTGATAAAAGGTTACAGGGCTCCAGTGATGCTCTCTGATAAAAGGTTACAGGGCTCCAGTGATGCTCTCTGATAAAAGGTTACAAGGCTCCAGTGATGCTCTCTGATAAAAGGTTACAGGGCTCCAGTGATGCTCTCTGATAAAAGGTTACAGGGCTCCAGTGATGCTCTCTGATAAAAGGTTACAGGGCTCCAGTGATGCTCTCTGATAAAAGGTTACAAGGCTCCAGTGATGCTCTCTGATAAAAGGTTACAGGGCTCCAGTGATGCTCTCTGATAAAAGGTTACAGGGCTCCAGTGATGCTCTCTGATAAAAGGTTACAGGGCTCCAGTGATGCTCTCTGATAAAAGGTTACAGGGCTCCAGTGATGCTCTCTGATAAAAGGTTACAAGGCTCCAGTGATGCTCTCTGATAAAAGGTTACAGGGCTCCAGTGATGCTCTCTGATAAAAGGTTACAGGGCTCCAGTGATGCTCTCTGATAAAAGGTTACAGGGCTCCATTGATGCTCTCTGATAAAAGGTTACAGGGCTCCAGTGATGCTCTCTGATAAAAGGTTACAGGGCTCCAGTGATGCTCTCTGATAAAAGGTTACAGGGCTCCAGTGATGCTCTCTGATAAAAGGTTACAGGGCTCCAGTGATGCTCTCTGATAAAAGGTTACAGGGCTCCAGTGATGCTCTCTGATAAAAGGTTACAGGGCTCCAGTGATGCTCTCTGGTAAAAGGTTACAGGGCTCCAGTGATGCTCTCTGGTAAAAGGTTACAGGGCTCCAGTGATGCTCTCTGATAAAAGGTTACAGGGCTCCAGTGATGCTCTCTGATAAAAGGTTACAGGGTTCCAGTGATGCTCTCTGATAAAAGGTTACAGGGCTCCAGTGATGCTCTCTGATAAAAGGTTACAGGGCTCCAGTGATGCTCTCTGATAAAAGGTTATAGGGCTCCAGTGATGCTCTCTGATAAAAGGTTACAGGGCTCCAGTGATGCTCTCTGATAAAAGGTTACAGGGCTCCATTGATGCTCTCTGATAAAAGGTTACAGGGCTCCAGTGATGCTCTCTGATAAAAGGTTACAGGGCTCCAGTGATGCTCTCTGATAAAAGGTTACAAGGCTCCAGTGATGCTCTCTGATAAAAGGTTACAGGGCTCCAGTGATGCTCTCTGATAAAAGGTTACAGGGCTCCAGTGATGCTCTCTGATAAAAGGTTACAGGGCTCCAGTGATGCTCTCTGATAAAAGGTTACAGGGCTCCAGTGATGCTCTCTGATAAAAGGTTACAGGGCTCAAGAGATGCTCTCTGATAAAAGGTTACAGGGTTCCAGTGATGCTCTCTGGTAAAAGGTTACAGGGCTCCAGTGATGCTCTCTGATAAAAGGTTACAGGGCTCCAGTGATGCTCTCTGATAAAAGGTTACAGGGCTCCAGTGATGCTCTCTGATAAAAGGTTACAGGGCTCCAGTGATGCTCTCTGATAAAAGGTTACAGGGCTCCAGTGATGCTCTCTGATAAAAGGTTACAGGGCTCCAGTGATGCTCTCTGATAAAAGGTTACAGGGCTCCAGTGATGCTCTCTGATAAAAGGTTACAGGGCTCCATTGATGCTCTCTGATAAAAGGTTACAGGGCTCCAGTGATGCTCTCTGATAAAAGGTTACAGGGCTCCAGTGATGCTCTCTGATAAAAGGTTACAGGGCTCCAGTGATGCTCTCTGATAAAAGGTTACAGGGCTCCAGTGATGCTCTCTGATAAAAGGTTACAGGGCTCCAGTGATGCTCTCTGGTAAAAGGTTACAGGGCTCCAGTGATGCTCTCTGGTAAAAGGTTACAGGGCTCCAGTGATGCTCTCTGATAAAAGGTTACAGGGCTCCAGTGATGCTCTCTGATAAAAGGTTACAGGGTTCCAGTGATGCTCTCTGATAAAAGGTTACAGGGCTCCAGTGATGCTCTCTGATAAAAGGTTACAGGGCTCCAGTGATGCTCTCTGATAAAAGGTTACAGGGCTCCAGTGATGCTCTCTGATAAAACGTTACAGGGCTCCAGTGATGCTCTCTGATAAAAGGTTACAGGGTTCCAGTGATGCTCTCTGATAAAAGGTTACAGGGCTCCAGTGATGCTCTCTGATAAAAGGTTACAGGGCTCCAGTGATGCTCTCTGATAAAAGGTTACAGTGCACATTTTTATTAAGCTACTCTTAGATTTGCTTTTTTTTGTTTGTTTTTTTACCCTGAAACCTCTATAAACTGCTGGATTATAATATTTGACACAGTAAAGGTTACATTGCATGCAAACCAACAGAAGAAAACACTGAATGCAGCCAATTCTCTCAAGTATGTCAATTGAATGACTTCCAGGCTCACTCAAGGTCGTAATTAAAAACAAGGCTGCTAGAATAAGATTTAATCATCATCATCTTCTTCTTCTTCTTCTTCTTCTTCTTCTTATTATTATTTATTTCTTAGCGGACGCTCTTACCCAGGGCGACTTACAGTGGTATACAAAATAAAATACATATCAAGAATTACAGTACAATTAAGAGCAAGATACAAAATACAGTGACTTCAGTCCTAATAAGACCAAATACAAAACACAGTACGATTTGATATCGGGGCAATTCAAGAGTTGATAGTTAGATCAGGGTTAGATACAAGTGCAAGTGAAATACAAAGTACTACAGATTGGGTTAAGTGCAGGATTAAATACAGTAAAATAGGGAGCAGATAAGTGCAAGTTAAATTGCAAAGACAGAGTTATATTTTCCAGAAGGAAAGAGTTGAGTTTTACAGGTGTTGTTTGAAGAGGTGTGTCTTGAGGAGGCGCCGGAAAGTGGTCAGGGACTGGGCAGTCCTGACATCCATAGGAAGGTCGTTCCACCACTGCGGGGCGAGGGTGGAGAAGGAGCGGGCTCTGTAGGCAGGGGAGCGTAGAGGAGGTACAGTCAGTCTTCTAGTGCAGGCGGAGCGGAGAGGTTGGTGGGGGTGTAGGAAGAGATGAGGGTCTAGAGGTAGCTGGGTGCAGTCTGGTCAGTCTGTATGGCTCAATATTCACATTTTACACTGCCTTCCGAGTATTGGGGCAGTACTGGATGTGACTATATACAGTATGATAAGATAATAGTGGATAGTTACAATGGCCCAGCCCTAACCCTATATGAAAACAAATACTGTTTAATTGTAAAATGAGAAAAACTAAAATAAAAAGCCAGTTTGTAAAAATAGAACAATTC